>NC_056737.1:1582078545-1582176045 GCF_019279795.1 Protopterus annectens | reverse complement strand
AAAAATATTAACCCAAAAGTCCTACTTAGAGCAGAACTTTAAAAGACAGCTAATCCAGTCCCACATGTGAGTGACGATTGCTTTGTTTCATCCTGCTAATGCTCATATGTAAGATGTTTGTGGGATGTGTTGCATTTTGAAAACCAGTTGTGTACATGTTATAAATACTGTTTTGCTTTTCAGATGATGTAGACTGCTTTGGAGAGGATTGCTACTCACTGGTTTTTACTGTTTCTTCTGTGAGTGTACTGATAGCAGTGGGTAAGTCATTTTCTAATCCATCATTCTTAAATAATGAAGCCTCAAAAGTCTTATATTCTGGTCTGGCAGCACAGTTCATAGGATCCAGCCCATGAATTCTTGACAAGCTTTGTCCTGTGAGGCATTTATGACAAGTGCATTTACCTGGCTAACAAATGAATTAAAGAAAATGATGTTAAACTGCTACTATCCTCTGCTTCTTCTCATTTGTTTTTTCCCTAGGTACCCAGGCATTCAGTAATCAATGACTTAGTCACAGCAAACTTCAAGATGACATTGTAGTCAACAAAGGAAGTAGTACACAGAATAGCACAACAGTTTTATACTGTGGCATTCCAAAATTCACACCTTCACATATCAGTTCACACATTTAATTAGAACAATGTCTCTGTCTTGCTGACATATAATATTTAAAAGACTGTAAGAGTGGCAATTCTAGGTACTATTTAAAGCCGTCGGCTTTAGGTGGTCTGTGATGAAAACCCTGCAGAGGGCATAATTCTCTTTAAAACCAGGAAAGAATCCATAAACACAGCTTATTTCAGGATTTGTTTTTCCTTTGAAGAATGATTTTAAGTTATTATAAGAACATTCATCAATTTTGAAAACTTGTCACATCTGGAATAACCAGAATGCTTTCTTAGTAAAAAAAAAAAAAAAAAAATCAATGGCCTAAATCATAAAAACTATGCAGACTGTCTCAAAACCTTGTACCTCTTCTTAGCTCAGGTACTACCTTGGCAAAACAAAGCCCCTTAAAATTGCTGAAGAACTGTTTGTTTCCTGTGCAGAGGCTAGGAAAGGCCAACTTGTATCTAAGAAAATGATTGCATGATGGTTGTCCTCTGCTGTTATTTTCTGTTACTCCCACCATGGTAATTCTCTTCCAGACAAGGTTAAGGTTCACACGACTTGGACTTTATCTCCTACAATGGCATATTGTAAAGAAGTAGACTCTAGAAGCATTTTAAAGGTAGTAACCTGGCTCTGTTGATGCCTTCACAAAGCACAAGAGACTGGATGCCTTTTCAAGGTTTAGAGCAGGCTTTGCAAGGACCATTCTCCAGGGAATTCTGGTACCTTATCCTTCTACTTTCCTGGTAGGGTAAGCTTTGAGGATTTATCAAAAATGCCACTGAGGCAGTAAATATGATGAAAATACTACAGTTACAAGTCCTACTCACCTGTAACAGTAGATGTTCAAATTCCTCATTGTCTCAGTGGTAGCACCCACCCACCATCTCTCAGACTGTGTACAGTAGAGGTGAGATTTTTTTTTATATGGTATCGTGACTAACTCTGAATTTACTCTTGATGGATGATTCTGGCTTTAGGTACTTTCTTCTCCTTCTTTGTGGAAGTGAAAGAGCCTGAAGACTCACTTCCTGACACAGGTGAAGACTTCCCTATCAGGATGTGCTCAGCCAATCAGCTCTCACAGAAAGAGGTGGGTAGAGGAGTCTGAGCTTTTGAAAGCTGGCCAGTGCTGGGTTACCTAGGCAGATAACCCCCCAAAATGGCACTGAGGCAGTGAGGAATTTAATCTCATATTACAGATAAGGCAGACTTATGCAACTCTACTTTTGTCTTTGTAAAGCTTAGCTCATCTCAGTGTTTATTACCTGTAATTTGCTGATTGTTATAATTTATTATTCTGTTTTCAAGTTTGTCTTACTTCAGATTTATTTCATAATAATTGTTATAACCTATGTTTCAAATTTTGTATGTCTGTTGTTCAGTTTATTGCTATACACATTGGCTTGGCTAAAACACTAGGATAAACTTGAATTTGTAGTTGAAGTTGAAGATTTTGCCATTAATGAACATATGGGTCAAGGCAACTTTAAAAAGACTAAAAATAATATCAATATAGAACGAGGGAAATTGAAGATTTCTAAAAGTTTTATAACATATGGAGCATGGGCTAAGTCAAATGTCTTCAAGATGTCTCTAGAAGGCAGAACGTCTTTATTGTATTTATGTTTAATACAGGAAAATAACAGCTCCAAGTAATGTTATTACTCTTGGTCTGTTGGTTTTATTTAAAACCTGACTGGAAATTAGAAATCAAAACTGAAATAATGATTTAAATCTACTGGCCAGTGTTGCTATTAGCATTTTAATATCTAAACTGATTATCAAAACAGGTATGTAGTTTTTACTGTAAGATGAGTCTAAAATGGGTTTATGTATAAAAATGTTTATATAAATATAATTGTTTGAGGAAGGGAGCATGTAGTCCAAACATATTAGTAAAGTCGCACAAATGATTGATCTTAACATTTTTTTTTTACTGCAAAATGTCTTTATTCCAAATACACACAAACAAATAACAAAGAATTATTTCATATGATACGGTATATGCTTACATTACATTACATAAAAAAGAAGATAAAAATATTTAAGAATAATCTTTCCATTTGATCTTATTTAGATCAGTATGTTGTAATGAACTAAATTATTTAAAAACAGTACCACAATCAGTGGGAAGAAATTTTCAAGTATTTTAAAGTATATTTAACAAAGATGAAGTGACCTTTTTTACTGCAAAATGTCTTCCATAGATTAGTAATAAGCTAACTGCCCTTGCAAGCCTAGCCAATTATCACTTGTGAGACTCAAACCCGGCACCTTGTGTTTGTAAGGCAAACACATTTACTATTAGGCCACCCTCCTAAGCAAATAACAAAGAATAAGAGAAATGAACCATACTAATAGTAAATGCAACATATAACAACATAGCATATATAACTATGAACAAAATGGCAACATTATTTCATATGATACAGTATATGCTTGCATTAAATTACATAAAAAAAATAAAAATATTTAAGAATAATCTTTCCATTTGATCATATTTAGATTATGTTGTAATGAACTAAATTATTTAAAAACAGTACCACAATCAGTAGGAAGACATTTTCAAGTATTTTAAAGTATATTTAACAAAGATAAAATGACCATTCTTACACAACACCAAGTTGTAAGAGATAAATGATTCCCCTCTGTAGGAATAACAAGTAAAAAAAAAAAAAATATATATATATATATATATATATATATATATATATATATATATATATATATATATATATGTGTGTCTATATATATATATGATGTACGATATATGATATATGTAGATGGCCAAATGGCTACTTACCATGTGGGAAATGTTGCCTTTCCATTTGTCAGTAATGGGATGTGTCGGCAAAGCTAGTGTCGATGAAGTGGGGGTTCGATAAACTAAAGGTAACCCATATATATATATATATATATATATATATATATATATATATATATATATATATATATATATATATATATATATATATATATATATATATATATTTTTTTTGTTTATTTACTTCCAACAAGCCCTATCCACTCTTTAAAAATTTTGTTTGAAAAATTATGGTGTTTAGTGCTATGAGCTAAAACAGAATGGCATTAAATATACTGATCCGAAGGATATTGCCAATATCCTGGCAGATCGATTCAGTGCCAACTTCACCCCCCTCTCACCCCCTATAAATGGCCCATCTCAATACCGGAAGATTGCCAAATTCCAGTAATAATGGCCACACAGGTACAAAACGCACTCTCTAAAGCCAAGAATACAGCATCCATGGGACCAGATGACATCCCGGGCTGTGTACTACATGAACTACAATATGAACTAGCACCTCACCTAAGTGTCATGTTTAATCATAGCCTCACCTCAGGTTTCGTGCCCACTGAGTGGTGCAGAGCTACAGTTATCCCAATCCACAAGGGGGGATCCACCTTGGATCCCAGAAACTACCGTCCCATCAGTCTGACAAGCCTTATCTGCAAGGTCATGGAGCGTATTATCATGGAACTTATAAACAAAGACATTGGCAACCTTCAAACACTGGACCCCACCCAGTTTGGGTTTGTGAAGGGCCGATCTTGTCTCCTGAACCTGATTGACTTCTTTGAATCAGTCTCCAGAGCCATAGACAAGGGTAAGGTGGTCCACACAGCCTATCTAGACCTTGCCAAGGCCTTTGACACCATCCTCCACTCTGGAATCATAGATAAACTTACTAAGTTGGGCATTAATCCCTATGTCACCCAATGGGTTGCTAAATGGCTTACTGATATAACCCACACTGTAAAAGTAGCCGACTCCAAATCCAGCTCCAGACAAGTGACAAGTGGAGTACCTCAGGGTTCAGTCCTGGGGCGCTCTTGTTTGGCATCTACTTCTCTGAAGTACAGGTCAACACTAAGGGACTCTGGCTAACAAAGTTTGCAGATGACTGCAAACTGGGAGCCATTATTGAATCCCCAAATGATGTGGATACTCTACAAAGGGCCTTACAGAAACAGATGCTTGGTGCCAGAGCCATGGGCTCAAGCTCAATGCCAAGAAATGTATTGTTATCCCCTTTGGGGAAAAAACATGTATCCATGAATTACCATATAGGTGGCAGTACACTAAACACAGAAAGTGTGATAAGAGACTTAGGGACACAGGTGGACAGTGGTTTCACCTTCGATAACCACATCGCCACAACAGTCAGGAAATCCTTCTATGTGGCACACCTCATCACGAAGGGCTTTTCATCCAGAAAAAAGGAGGTCATTGTCCCACTGTACTAATCCCTCATTAGACCCATTATAGAATACAACGTCCCATTTGGTATGTACCGCTCAAGCCATCTGCAACAACTGGAAAGGCCTAAGAAATACCTCACTAAAAGAATCACAGGCCTAAAGCAGATGCCCTACGCTGACCGCCTTAACAAACTCCAGCTATACTCTGTCGCATATCGTCTACTCAGAGGCAATCTCTGCTTAACATACAAGGCCATGTCAAACCCAGAGCTGTTGGACATGCTACACTTAAAGAAATCCCAATCCCTCAGAGCTACACGCTCCAGGGATCTAAACCTTGTCATCACAATAAACAAAACATGCTGGAGGGATAGGTTCCTGACCCAGAGACTCCCCAGACTCTGGAATAGATTGCCCATACATGTCAAGCAGAGTGCCTCTTTGGACCTCTTCAAGAGGAACCTTGACGATTGGATGGGAGAAAGGAAATTCACCCCAGGGATCACATCAGTTGCCCTGCTAGACAGGGGTCCAGGAAAGTAAATAATGTGGGAAGAAATAGCCAGGGAATTGTTATGGCTAGGCTTGTATAGGCTCTAGGGCTGATAGCCTAGTACCAACCTATGAACCTATGAACCTATAGATTTAAATACTTAAAAACAAGCCATCTCATTAGTATACAGTTTTGAGATTTTGGCAGTATTCTGTAGATATACATCTTTTTCTCAAGCTAAGCTCAAGCTATATCAGTTGTTTAAGCAGTAAAAGCCAGATCAGAATGATTTAAAATCTCAAAATAAAAAAACAGTACATTGTGGAATCATTCTCTTGAGTTTTCAACGCACAACATGAATGAGTTTGAGTGTAGATCTTCCTGTTTGTTATACAGTGGAGCACGGAAATAATATAATGAGTTTAACTGGTTTATTTCTTCTATTTTCTTCTTTTATTTAAGTGAATGTTCATCTAATATCACAAAATATGCTTAAAATATGTATGCACTTGTGAAGATAAGTTCCTCACTAGAAGAGTAAACAGAGCATAATGTGAGGTGACAGATAGGCATGTAGACTGATACAGCATGATTTGTTTATGAGTGCTCACTTATATGTAGCAGTGGAAGCAAAAGCCGGATGAGACGGAAACCATCACAGGAGTACCCAGGCCGCACGTGGCAGAATGGCAGAAGGAGAACTTAAAGTTGCATTTAGATATCCCACTACTGACTACAACAAGCAACGTTTCGTTCACAGAATTACAGAGTCCCAGTTTGGGAATTTCAGTTGATAGTCCACAAGGAATGGATGTGAATGGGTGTCAACCGAAATGGACTACATGCAGTCCTATGGGAGTATTGAAGACAATCTTGTTTGGAACATTTCACAGAAAACTTTGACTCATGCTCAATGTGTACTATTAAACAAAGGACTATCGTTTATACTGTCCAGGAGGACAGAGGTAACAGAAACTTTGTTTAATCTTAAAATGTTTAATAGGAATGTATTGTTAAAGATTATGTTTAAAGATGAAGGGGAGGTTGTACATGAGCTTAGGAAACCGAGCACCTTTATACCACCCACTAATACAACGGTTGAGGCCTTCTCACTGTTATGTGAAGCAGAGTTATTTGACAGGCTTAATGGACAGAGAAAGGGAGGATTTTTTAACATGAGTAAAACAGATGAGGAAGCTCTAACTAAATTACAACAGGATGCTGATATTGTTATCAAACCGGCAGATGAGGGGGGCCCAATAGTAGTCATTGATATTGATTACTATAATAAGACCATGTATCAAATGTTATCGGATCACAATGTGTACAGTGAGATTAGTTTCACTGAAGTAAGGAAATTGATCACCAAGGTAGAACATCTTTTTTATGATATGATGTTAGAACTTATTATTGATTTAGATCTATATGATTATTTTAAAGTAGAGAAACCTATGTTACCGGTGATAAATGGTTTACCTAAGGTTCACAAGAATGCAGCTTACCCCCCATTGAGGCCCATTGTCTCTGGGAGAAATTGGATTACTGATCCCAGCTCTATTTATGTGGAGAAGAAGTTGAGACCAGTGGTCAATAAAAATCTGAATATTCTCAGAGATTCTAAACAGTTTCTGGAAGATCTATTTAGATTCAACAAGACTGTTCTATTATTGCAGGGTACAGTGATTTTTGTTACTTTAGACGTAAAGTCTTTGTTCACATGCATCCCTAATGGACAGGGTGTTGAAATGCTGAGAGATTATTTACTTGTTGATCGGACCTATGATGGGAGACAAATTGTCCTACTTATCCAGCTGATGTCGATTATTCTGGATAATAATGCATTGAAGTTCCAACATAAGCTATACTTGCAAAAAGAGGGCGTAGCTATGGGCACGACTTGTGCCAATAGCTACGCCAACTTAGTAATGGCTAGTTGGGAGAATCAGTTTGTATTGTTGAATAGTATGTGGAGTCAGATTATCTTTTACAAATGCTTTGTAGATGACCTCTTCATCTTATGGAATGGTGACTTAACAGGATTGACTAATTTTTGTGAATATATCAACAGTACCACAAGCTTCCTTCAATTTGAGGTCAGTTTTTCATATGAAGAAATTAACTTCCTTGATGTATGTATATATTGGGATGATAAGGGGACACTTTCTACCAAGATACATAGGAAAGAATGTCATAGGAATCCTCTATTGCATAGGACTAGCATGCATCCCCACCATGTTTTCAGCAATGTGGTTAAGGGACAGGCATTAAGAACCTCAAGGTTGACTACAGAGGAAGGGAGATTTAATACTGAGATGGAGGTATTAGAAAAGAGGTTTGTTAATAGGGGATATAACAAAGCAGAAGTTTCTGATGTAGTTTCTAATGTCAGGGAGCTTAGGAGTGATAGAGGGAAACCTTATTTGTCTGTGAGGGAGGTAATCAACAATGTTGAGCATGTGAAAGGTGGAAAATTCAAGAAGAGGCATGTGAGAGTGCCAGTTGAATATTCCAGTGATGTCAGAGTAGTCACTGATGTCATTTGGAAATATTGGCCAATACTCACACAGGATCCTCAGATAGGACCCATAGCTGGTGATAGACCATCGTTTCTATACAAAAACAAAAAATCTTTGAAACAGATGTTGTGTTATTCTAAGGATAAACAAGAGTTCAAGAGTCATGATAAGTTGGGGATGGTCCCATGTTTGAACTATAATCAGTGTCAATATATCGACACAAGCAATGTGTTTTCACATCCTGACCTTAGGAGAGACTTTTCTTTCAAGGTAAAGGCAAACTGCAATAGTATCAACATTGTTTATTTGGCCATATGCAACAGATGCTCTGCTTACTATGCGGGTAAAACCAATAGAAAGCTGAGATATAGAATCAGAGAGCATTTATTGAAAATTAGAAACAAAGACAACACTAATGCATTGGCAAGGCATGTTGACAAGACTGATGCCAGTCACAGTTTTAGGTTTCAGATAATAGAAATGGTGTATGGTAATGAACGAGGTGGTGATATAGTGAATTTGACTGAGACAACAGAGAGCAGGTGGATATTGAGGCTTTGAGCAGACAAGGGGAGGGGGCTGAATGAAAAGGTACCCCTCAAACCCATACTGAAGTCCAGACCGCTACATAGGTAAACATGCTGTTTTGAACTCTTGTATAGGACTATATATTGCTTGGGAAAATAACATTCTGTTATGAATATAGTGTTGCATTTTTTAGCAGGTTTGTCAGCATTGCTTATACAGGGAGTTCTGCCTTGATGCATTTGTCTTTTTCTGCAGTGCACATTAATGAAGTTAGTACAATGTCTTTTTTACATTTTTTGTATGTTCTTAAAGATGTTGCACATCGGATATGTATTTATTATGATGTATTTTTATTTTTATTTCTATTTTGTGTTTATTTTTGTGTCTGTATGTATATGCTTATTGAGTATAACTCTGCTTTTAGGTAGTGTGAGTTTAACTAGCATATATTTGAATGATGGCATGTGAAAAGGTTTGGGCATGTCAATGATTGAGTGGTGTTTAAGTAGAGTGCAGTATAGTTTTTATTAGGTCTGAAGAAGTGTTATTTCAACACCACGAAAGTGCTCACCAATAAATCTAGTGTTTTTATATGCAGCCGTTGAGTAGTTCTTTGGATGTGTTTGTGGCGAATATATGTAGCAGTATGTCTTCACACAATTATTAATTTCTTCTCTCTGTCTTTCCCAGTGCCAAATGTTCTATTTTAAATAGATTTTACAAAGGTTATATTAACTGCGGTGGTGGTGCTGCGGTAGTGTTGTCACCTCACAATAAGACGTTGTCCTGTTCGATTCTCAGCTAAAGCATCTTCTGTGTGGAGATGTGTGAATGGGCCTACCTTCATTGAATGTTGTGCATCAGGGCTGGCAACTTGGCATGTAAAAATCTACTGCCAATCATTAGCGGACCAGAGTTCCACTGTGGCAACCCCTAACCGGGAAAAGCCGAAAGACCTAGTTTACAAAGATTATATCAAGTTTAGCAGTTGTCAGTTGTGACTATCAGGAAAACCTTATTTGCATTTTAAATATCTTAGCAGAAACGTCTTTTGTTTTCTTTAATTGGCAACTTGGGAGTGTGAAATGCGACTATTAGTAGACACATAGGTTGTTTAAAGATATTCTGAGATTTCTGCTGTTTACAAAAGCAATTTTTTTTAATCTAAGTTGCTTGTCTAGAATTTGCATTTTAGTAACATGCACTTAAGTAAGTAATATTTTTCTCTGTGCAGTATTGTTGGCACCTATTAATTAAAACAGGAACATACATGCTTTAAACATTCAGGTAATGTTATTAAAAGATTGTTATAGAAATATGTTTAGTTTCGCTTAAATTCGGATGGTTATAAACACTGGATGTCAGAGCATTTGGCATGTAACTTTACTTAAGGGCTTGATCAGTCTTAAGAAAAATAATAATATTACTGTTGAGGAGAGTTTAAAGCCTGTCATTTAATGCAGTGGACTAAAACCATGAACTATTGAAACAAAATGCTTCTTGCAGCTCAGGAATTAATTCTCACTGCTTTTATCCACCTGCTGTATGGCTCTGAGTACATTACTTAACCAGACAATGCCTAGGTTTTTAAAAGGCTCGAATGATCACTTAGATGGTCTCTTTGAATGCATTCCTGGTGATTACCTATGGACCTAAAGAATGAACATGTGTTTAAGTGAATGCAAACTGTTGTTTGGGATGGTTAAAACAGATTTTTTTCTCATGCTGTACAACATTGTTGGTACATATTAGTTAAGACAGGAATATGTGTACCTTGATCATTTGGGGTAGGGTTATTAAACATTGCTATGTGAGTGCACCTTTAGCTTCATATAAGTTATAATAGTGGATCTGTATGTTGGAGTGAATGGCATGTGACTTTGCTCATGGAACTTGACCAGTCTTAACTCATATCTTAAGTATCAATTCAAACTGTCACTAGAGGTGACTGAAGATGGTATCACCCAATGAAAAAAACAAATAAATTTTTCTTGTAGTCCCTGTTATGCCTGTCTTCTCCTCACTGTAAAGAAGCTCTCCTTAGCATTGCTCTGGCGCAGTGCTTCCTGTTTTCACTTCATCACGCTTGTCACGGGGATGATGCAAAGTCAGGGCTTTGTTTTATTTCTGGCATACTTCTGTGTCCTGGCATTGTCCTTATTATTGGAGTGATCCTTCTAGTTTGCTGTTGCTGTGCTACAGGGAGCTTAGCATGTAGAGCTTAAGATTTGTATTTCAAGTATATAGATTTTTGCCACTGTTAATGTACATGGATGTCTACAACTGCTTGTGCTACACTATTTAACATTGTTCAGGTAGAATGTAACATTGTTTCCATTCTATTATATGAAAAAAGTGCAAGGATTAATGAAAATTCACCTTTAAAAGGAAACTGTGCAGTAAACAAAATAAAAAACTCCCGATGCAGTAAACAAAATAAAAGGCTCCCGATTTTGCAAGTACTAACTCACTGTTTCTTCCACTGCATGCTTCCGACACTGATGTGATGTTAACATATCTGGAAGTAAGTGCCACTTCCTGCAAATGAGTCAGCAGGGGTGGAGTACATCATCTTCGTGGACAGCATCTTACTGAGTGGATCTTTATAGAAATGGCAGTAATAAATGTGATTTCTTAAAAAGAGCAGCTAAAGGAAATGTAAGAAAGAACCAAACCACAGCAGGAGAGACACAAGTGCTTCAGAGAGCAAAGCTCCAACCAAAACAAGATAAAAGAGAAGCACCAGCAGTCGCAATAAGTGGTACAAACACCAAAACTTTAATGTGCAAAAACGAAAACAGCCCCCAAATATATCACACAAAACGCTTAACTTTTTCACCGCATTTTTCGTTCCAAATGGAAATTCTTCAGATGTGAAATAAATAAATTAATTAAAACTCTTCCCCTTAAATACAAATTTAAAAATGCTTACATCCATCAAGCCATCCATCCAGCAGCTACTCCTACCAACCAGCTAGCCACTCCAGCCAGCCAGCCATCCAGCCCCCAGCCATTCATGCAGCCAGCCATCCATCCATTCATGCAGCCAGCCATCCATCCAGCCATGCATCCATTCAGTCAGCCATCCATCCATCAAGCCATCCATCCAGTCATTCATCCATCCAGCTGCTACTCCCACCAACCAGCTAGCCACTCCAGCAGCCATCCGTCGTACCCATAACAGCATCTCCTTCACCACTCTAGTGGTGACATCATGGTAGAGGGTGTGGCCAGTGTCATATTGGCCACACCCCCATGTCCCACTTTGGCCTGCTTAAAAGGTGGCAACCCTAGACAGAAGAAATATATAAAACAGAAATACATGTAACACACATATAAAATACATATCAATAGCTCCATCTAGTGGCTAAAACAAAAACGTATTTAAATCTATAAAGTTAATAAAATTAATAAAATATAAATTATTACTCCAAAACCATTACAGCACATCTAAAAGATAACATGTGCAGTAAACAAAATAAAAAACTCCCGATGCAGTAAACAAAATAAAAGACTCCCGATTTTGCAAGTATTAACTCACTGTTTCTTCCACTGCATGCTTCCGACACTGATGTGATGTTAACACATCTGGAAGTAAGTGCCACTTCCTGCAAATGAGTCAGCAGGGGTGGCGCACATCATCTTCATGGACAGCATCTTACTGAATGGATTTTTATAGAAATGGCACTAATAAATGTGATTTCTTAAAAAGAGCTGCTAAAGGAAATGTAAGAAAGAACTAAAAAGTTAACTAGAAGACATGGTGCTAATTTTGATATCAGCACTGTGCACGTGAGCTTTAAGAATGATAGTAATGTGAGAGGTGGGGAGAGTTTGATGTCTGGCAGTTGGTATGGTGGATTAAAACTATGAGTTGTTTCCTGTGACCTAGTATTTGATTCCCACACCCTTTTTCGACCTACTAAGTGACTCTGGGCAGGTAACTTGTTCGGACTGTGCTCTAGGATTTTTTGGAGGCTGGGATGGTTTCCTTGATTGCAAGATGATACTAATAGATAAACATAAAGGAGTATACAGTACTAACATGTTCTAGTTTTAAATAAAAGAGAAGGGGTCTAGCAATCTTGTGGAGTCTATTATAAATACTTGAGGTTATTTACTAGTAAAGTCTTGATAAAGGTATGATGTGAATGCTCATTACTGAATATGAAAAAAAGAATATTAACCATAGCAAATATAGGATTGGATGTAAATTCTCTAGGGAGTATCTGGATATTTTAACTTTGAATATGAAGCAAAGTGTAATAATGACTTGAGACTTCACCTGTGTACTTAAAAGAAAATGATGCTAGTGCAATTAGAATGT
Organism: Protopterus annectens; assembly: GCF_019279795.1. NCBI lineage: Eukaryota > Metazoa > Chordata > Ceratodontiformes > Protopteridae > Protopterus > Protopterus annectens. The sequence goes on along the minus strand of NC_056737.1, from coordinate 1,582,163,339 downwards.
CAGCATCAGTTAAGGCTATAGTAAACTTTGCTAACTTACTTAATCTTATAGATGTTAATAACTTATGAATCAAATTCTATTTTTACACTCATTACTCTTACAGATTTGTCATGCAGTCAAGAATTAATAGGATATATATTTCAGATGATTTTGTTTCTAATATAGAAAAGATAAAGGCAACATGTCCTTTATCAAATGATAATGCAGTTACTTGCTTGGTAATGGTAAATCCAAAAATTGCTTTCTTTTAATTGAATGCCTGCTTGTATAATAAAAGTTAAAAGATTTTAAAGAATGGTTTCTAAGAGAAATCTAACAGTTCTTAGACTTCAATAGTACATATGTACACCCACCCAAAACAAGGTAGACGTAGATGAATAAACAGTGTAAATAGCAACTAGTACCATATAAAATACTCCTTTATTGTATCAGAGTGGTTCAACATTAAAAACAGAAGCAGACAGCTTCTTTGATTTTCAGCCCCATCAGTGCTCCATCTTATAGACTGAAAGCACCACATCTGTTCCTTCTTTAAACAGTTTCAAAACTGTCAATTTTTTAAAGTTTCAACAAGACGATGTGACCAAAGAGTAACATTTCAGAATAAGAAATTCAAAATTACATTAAAAATACACAAAATGCATATGTTGTATTGTCATACTTTTTGAAAATAAATATAGAATCATAATAACATAGTTTGTTACAACTCATATATTCAAATTACTGCCCCTGTGTACACCTAAATGCAAAGGTGCCAACTACTGTTCAAAATCAAAACTGCACAAAAGTAACAAAACATTTAAAAGCTGAAAAAATAGTACATCTCACAAGTTATAGATTAATTCATGCCAGGACAAAAAGAGACCCCAAATTAACAATCAACAAGTTTTCTCCATGGGTCAACACATGATGTCATTGAGACATATGAGAGCTTCACAATACCACCTCTGTACATTTGGATGTTTTTAAGCAGTGCTTGAATAAAACATTCCATTCTCCACTACAGCATACATTACTGAGAAGTAGAGATACATTGTTTCTAAATGCATGAAGTTTGGCCAACAGTGTATATACTATGTATCTGAAATCTAGCTACAGTTAGGGCAAAGGGGACAGCTACCCCAGGGATAAAGTGTTAGGGGGCACAACTGGCACATGCTGATCAGTCGTCAATTAGCTTTTTTTGTTCCTCAACTTAAAGTTGAGGGGGTGTCAGATTGGGATAGTACCTTGTGCCAGAATGCCTAGTCACATCTCTGTTGCATATGAGCACTGCGATATATATATATATATATATATATATATATATATATATATATATATATAGGTTCATAGGTTCATACTAGGCTATCTGCCCAAGGGCATTTATAAGCCTAGCCCATAGTTATGTGGCTTTCGCCACCCCTTTAGTTTGAATAAAACTCTGCCTATTATTTTGCTGTGCCTCTATCAAGCAGTGACACTGAAGTAATCCCTGGGGTATATCTGCGATCTCCCATCCATTGGTCAAGATTCCTCTTGAACAAGGCCAGCGAGGTGCTCTGCCTCACATGTACCGTGATTTTGTTCCACAGCATAGGGAGTCTCTGGGTGATGAATCTGTCCCTCCAGCACATTCTATTAATAACCGTGTCAAGGTTTAAGTCTCCCGCCCTTGTGGTTCTGAGGGATCTAGATTTTTTGAGGTGAAGCATATTCATCAAATCTGGGTTTGACATGGCCTTTTATGTCAGGCACAGGTCACCTCTGAGCAAGCAGTATGAGACTGAATAGAGCTGGAGTTCTTTCAGTCGGGCAGCATAAGACATATTTTTGAGACCCTTTATCCTTTTGGTGAGGAACTTTTGGGGCCTTTCCAGCTGCTGCAGGTGTCGGGTCAGATACATTCCAAATGGGGCATTGTACTCAATCATAGGTCTAATGAGTGATGAGTACAGGGGGATGATGACCTCCCTTGATCTAGATGCGAATCCCTTCATGTATCAGGTGGGCAATGTAGAAGGTTTTCCTAACTACTTTAGCAACATGAGTGTTAAACGAAAGGCTACTGTCAACCTGGGTCCCCAGATCCCTGATGACTTCTTCTGTGCTCAGTGGATTGCCACCTATATGGTAGCTAGGGGTAACCTTGTTTTCCCGAAGGGTATGACTATGCATTTCTTGGCGTTTAACTTTAGGCCATGGCTCTGGCACCAGTTATCCATTTCTGTGAGGCCCTTCTGAAGGATATCTGTGTCAGATGTGTTTTCGACTATGGCGCCCAGTTTGCAGTCATCTGCAAACTTTGTCAGCCATAACCCTCCTGTGTTTGCTTGTACTTCAGAAAAGTAGATGCCAAACAAGAGTGGACCCAGGACTGAGCCCTGTGGGACACCACTTGTGACAGGCTTTGAGTCTGACATGGCTCCAGCAACTCTGACCCTGTGGGTTCTGTCACTTAGCCAGTTTGCAACCCATCTTGTGATGTATGGGTTTACATTCAAGCTGATGAGTTTTTCGATGATACCTGAGTGGGGTATTGTGTCGAAGGCCTTTGCCAGGTCGAGGTAGGCTGTATGGACTGCCTTTCCCTCATCAATGGCCTTGGTGACTGTCTCGAAAAAGTCAACCAAGTTTAAAACGCATGATCTGCCTTTGACAAAGCCAAACTGGGTTGGATCCAAAGTCTGCAAGTTCCTATGTCTTTATTTATGAGTTCCATTATGATCCTCTCCATGGCTTTGCAGATAAGGCTTGTCAAGCTAATGGGACGGTAATTTCCAGGGTCGGTGAAGGCACCGCCCTTGTGAAGTGGGACCACAGTCGCCGTGCGCCACTCCTTGGGCACGTATCCTGAGGTGAGGCTAAACTGCTGTTCAAAATCAAAACTGCTTGTTCGGACTGTGCTCTAGGATTTTTTGGAGGCTGGGATGGTTTCCTTGATTGCAAGATGATACTAATAGATAAACATAAAGGAGTATACAGTACTAACATGTTCTAGTTTTAAATAAAAGAGAAGGGGTCTAGCAATCTTGTGGAGTCTATTATAAATACTTGAGGTTATTGACTAGTAAAGTCTTGATAAAGGTATGATATGAATGCTCATTACTGAATATAAAAAAAAGAATATTAACCGTAGCAAATATAGGATTGGATGTAAATTCTCTAGGGAGTATCTGGATATTTTAACTTTGAATATGAAGCAAAGTATAATAATGACTTGAGACTTTACCTGTGTACTTAAAAGAAAACGATGCTAGTGCAATTAGAATGTCAGCATCAGTTAAGGCTATAGTAAACTTTGCTAACTTACTTAATCTTATAGATGTTAACTTATGAATCAAATTCTATTTTTACACTCATTACTCTTACAGATTTGTCATGCAGTCAAGAATTAATAGGATATATATTTCAGATGATTTTGTTTCTAATATAGAAAAGATAAAGGCAATAACATGTCCTTTATCAAATGATAATGCAGTTACTTGCTTGCCAATGGTAAATCCAAAAATTGCTTTCTTTTAATTGAATGCCTGCTTGTATAATAAAAGTTAAAAGATTTTAAAGAATGGTTTCTAAGAGAAATCTAACAGTTCTTAGACTTCAATAGTACATATATACTCCCACCCAAAACAAGGTAGACGTAGATGAATAAACAGTGTAAATAGCAACTAGTACCATATAAAATACTCCTTTATTGTATCAGAGTGGTTCAACATTAAAAACAGAAGCAGACAGCTTCTTTGATTTTCAGCCCCATCAGTGCTCCATCTTATAGACTGAAAGCACCACATCTGTTCCTTCTTTAAACAGTTTCAAAACTGTCAATTTTTTAAAGTTTCAACAAGACGATGTGACCAAAGAGTAACATTTCAGAATAAGAAATTCAAAATTACATTAAAAATACACAAAATGCATATGTTGTATTGTCATACTTTTTGAAAATAAATATAGAATCATAATAGCATAGTTTGTTACAAATCATATATTCAAATTACTGCCCCTGTGTACACCTAAATGCAAAGGTGCCAACTGCTGTTCAAAATCAAAACTGCACAAAAGTAACAAAACATTTAAAAGCTGAAAAAATAGTACATCTCACAAGTTATAGATTAATTCATGCCAGGACAAAAAGAGACCCCAAATTAACAATCAACAAGTTTTCTCCATGGGTCAACACATGATGTCATTGAGACATATGAGAGCTTCACAATACCACCTCTGTACATTTGGATGTTTTTAAGCAGTGCTTGAATAAAACATTCCATTCTCCACTACAGCATACATTACTGAGAAGTAGAGATACGTTGTTTCTAAATGCATGAAGTTTGGCCAACAGTGTATATACTATGTATCTGAAATCTAGCTACAGTTAGGGCAAAGGGGACAGCTACCCCAGGGATAAAGTGTTAGGGGGCACAACTGGCACATGCTGATCAGTCGTCAATTAGCTTTTTTAGTTCCTCAACTTAAAGTTGAGGGGGTGTCAGATTGGGATAGTACCTTGTGCCAGAATGCCTAGTCACATCTCTGCTGCATATGAGCACTGCTATACATATATATATATATATATATATATATATATATATATATATATATATATAAATATATATATATATATATATAAATATATATATATATATATTGGTAGATAGATATAGTTATCAATATAGATAATATTCATTCAGTTGTGAATGCAATAAAGTCCCATATTTCAGATGTTCTGGATATATTCATAGATGTAAAAAGCTTACCCTATGATTTAGAAAGGCTTTCCATGATGTGAAAGCTTTAACTCATTCAGAGACCAAACACCTAATACTTGTTTCTACTGACAGTGGCTGTAGTGCAGACAGTGGTCTCACTAGCAAATCCACATGCAAATGTGGCAGTCTAGTAGTTAATGCAAATAAGCCATGCAGTTTTCTCCTGGAAATGGTATTAGCAGGGAATTAGTGCAGTAGAGCTAAATTATTTTACAGAGTTAATTTTTTTCAAAGGGAAGGAAAGTGATTGCCATCATAAAGACACCAATTGTCCATTCAACCCTATTGAATTGTTATGGCTCATACCTCACTATGGGTAAGGATCATGTAGGTTTGTAATTTTGTGTGTGTGCTTGTGTGTATGTGAATGATTCTTTCCTTGAGTGTAAGGGAGTGGGTAGAAGTATGAAATAAGCTGCATGCATTTAAGCATATGTATATGTCTACACACACACACACACACACACACACACACACACACACACACACACACACACACACACACACACACACACACACACACAACCCTAATGCTGCATCTTACCTTAGAAAGTCCCTTTTCACAACATTGCCATTATTCAAGCAATTTATGTCTCACTGAAGTGTAGCTTTATTTTATAAAAGGTTAAAATGGAACTCTCATAAATAATACCATGTAGTATTGGCAAATTTCCTGGCAAGACATTTATTTTCTAAATATTAGCAATCTTCTCTTGCCATACTTCAGACATTCTCTTAAGCACAGATAAAGCTTGTGAGAGTCTTCCTGGCCAAGCATTTTTCCCAGAAAGAGTGGATGTCTACATTGTATTCTTATATCCAAGACTTCATAGATATGCTGTAGAATACACAACCTACTGTATCAGGTGGAGTTTTTGTTATTTTTTTAAAATAAAAGTATGTTGTTCTTGTTATGCAAGTTTGATTCACTCTTAACAGTACAAAATGTTTTAATATTGCAGGGACACATGCAAATCATGCCCTCTGACTTCCCCTCCTGGCTACAAATTATATGCTGCATTATAATTAAGTTCCTCCTGAATGGCATTCTGCCACTGGGTACATTGAATATTGATAAAATCTGTCTTGGTCCCTTTGTATGCAAATGTGTTCCTTTTCTTGTGTGAGAAAATTTTGATTTTTAATACAGGATGTAATACACACCTGGGGGTATTGTCAGATGGTCTTGCTTTATTAATAACATTTCTGAATATGTTTAGTGACAAATGCAGAAGCATAGGATTTTTTTTTTTGCTTGGCTTAATGCCCATAACTGTAGTTTGACTTTCAATTACAAATTAACTGTCACTGACTTTTTGGATCCTGAACATGTTAGCAAATATGGAACCATAAAGTTAATGCATCTGCAAATGAAAAGAATGTGAATCATTTATGGAAGAACAGATTCTGTTTTAACAATAATGCTCACTTCACCTGAAATATGTCAGCTTGAATACAACTAACATGACATTGGGGCGGAAGTCCAATTGTCTCTGTTTCTATACTTAGAAAGAGTTCAAAAAATTGTAATTGTTGTAGTCATCACCAAGTGGGCTGTCATTTATACTATGGAAATAAGCAGATTAAAATGATCATTACGGGTGGTTGACAGTATGGCTTGGTGCATTAAGTCAACAATCTGCAGATTATATATATTCTACAGCAGTAAATTTGGTTCTTATAACCTTCACATACATTATGTGCAGCTGAGTGAGTTACCAAGCCAAACCGATGCCTGTGTTTACTTCTGAAAAGTACCAAGTGAGCTCGGAGGGGAGGTTTTAACTAACAGAGGTGAAGACCTACCACTATCATAGGATCATAGGAGGTCACTAAGCTAATGGCCCTGGGGCCCTTACAAGCCTAGCTGAGAGTTTATTCCCAAAATGAAACCTCAGCCAGCACTTGTCACCCCTGTCAGTGAGGGATGCAGGTGGAACCCCTGGGACAAATTTGTGGATTATACCACTGAAAGAAGCATATCCAGGAAATAATTCTTAAAACCCTGTTTGTGACCCAGGAGACTTGGGTTCAGGTAACTAACCCAGTCAATGTAGGAATTTTTGGGGTGAAAGGGGGATGCAGTAGCTAATGCCAACTCTCTTTCCTCATGAGAAGTGTGTCTTTTTTACTGATGTGAAGCCAGCCTTTAGCAAAGCCTTGGGTAAGGTTCCCTTGAATATACTGACCTTGAGTAGCATCTTACCCTCACCAAGAATGATGCCACAATATGAAGACAAGATGATCAATTTCAGCAATTGGCTTAAGTACTGGTGTCATTCAAAGGGGATCCAATGCCTGTAAGCTTGGGATGATATGCTCAACAAGCCACGATGCTTCGCTAGGGACGGCTTGCACTTGTCACCCCTGGGCTTTCGGATATTGGCAAAGGCTCTTGCTACCCCCATAGTGCCTTTTTTAGGCAAGGCTCAAAAGACAATCCCACCTCCATAGGTATCACAAGGGATAAGAAACTAAGAGTAATGCTACTCAACGCCAGAAGTCTAAACCTCAAGATGCACGACTTTTCGAAACTCTCCTTAGCATGGAGAACATCGATATCTGTGCAGTAACAGAAACCTGGTTCAGGGCTCCCGAGAGCACCCCAGCACTACCAGGTTATACCTCATACCATGCTTTTTGGCCCCAAAACTTGGACTGAACCACAAAAGGAGGGGGAGTATTGATATTCATCAAAGATACCCACACCTCCAGGTTGGTAGCAAAGCACGAAGCATCAGAGACTATCCATGTGCAACTAACAGTGGGTAAAACTGCCTTCCAGTTTATAGCCTGCTACAGACCACCCTCCCAATCCCAGGAACCCCACTCAGCCTTTCTGAGAACACTGGAAAATATGAAGGTCTCTCCAAACACCATTATATTGGGCGACTTCAACTACCCAAACATAGACTGGGAGCATTACTCTAGCTCCAACACCCTAGCCCAAAGGTTCCTAGAATTTATAAACTCAAATGCTATGGAACAACTTGCAAAAACCACCAAAGAAAGTTCAAAAACTCTTGAACAACTTGTTACCACTCCCACAAGAGGGGAAAACATACTGGACCTGATCATCACCAACATGGGGACTCTATGCTCCAGACCAGAAGTGTATCCCTCACTGGTAAGATCAGACCATAAACTAAGCTCACTGGATATTCACATCCCGACCCCACCCCCTGCCCAGAAAACCACAGTGAAAAATTTCTCTAAAGCAAATTTCACACTCCTCAAAACCGAGCTGGAATCCTTCAAAGCCCCCAGGCCTGTGGAAAATACGGCCCAGACCGTAGAATCCTTTATAAACACATTCTATGAACACCTTCAGGAATGCATGGATCATGCGATCCCAAATAAAACCAAGACCCAATCCTCCAAAGGCAGACGTCCTGTCTGGTGGACCCCAGCCATAAACAAACTATACAATAGAAGGAGGAAGCTACTAAATGATAGAGCAAAATCCCAAAAAGGGAAGGCATCACTGATCAGTATTAGCAAAAAACTACGGGCACTCATAAAATTGTCTAAGGCCAGCTTCGAGAGAAAAATTGCACAGGACACTAAGGATAATCACAAGGCTTTCTGTAGTTATGTTAGGAACCTGGGTGGTAATTCCCAGATATGCTCTGAGTTAGTCCAAAATGACAAAAAGTACACTGAACCCACAGACATTGCCAACATCCTAGCTGACAGGTTCAGCACAAACTTCTCCCCCCCCACCCCACCAAAAGGGCAAATATCTATCCCAGCAGAGTGCTGCCACCCTGACATCTCAGATGCTCAGGTAAGAGCTGCCCTCTCCAAAGCAAAAAATACAGCATCAATGGGACCAGACGGTGTCCCGGGCTGCATCCTACATGAACTCCAAGAAGAGCTAAACCCAAACATAAAACTACTGTTCAATCTCAGCCTTACTACAGGATATGTGCCCAAAGAGTGGCATACAGCAACAGTGGTCCCTCTCCATAAAGGTGATGCCTCAACGGATCCTGGAAACTATCGCCCCATAAGCCTGACTAGCTTGGTCTGCAAAGCTATGGAAAGGATCATCATGGACCTCATAAATAAAGATATTGGGGACCTACAGACACTGGATCCTACCCAGTTCGGCTTTGTTAAGGGCAGATCCTGCCTCTTAAACCTGGTTGATTTCTTTGAAACAGTCACCAAGGCCATTGACGAGGGGAAGGTGGTCTACACAGCCTACCTGGACCTCGCAAAAGCCTTCGATACAATACCCCACTCGGGCATTATAGATAAGCTCACCAGCTTAAATATAAACCCCTATGTCACTAGATGGATTGCAAACTGGCTCAAGGACAGAACCCACATGGTTAGAATTGCTGGAGCCATGTCAGACTCCAAACTAGTTACAAGTGGTGTCCCACAAGGCTCAGTCCTGGGACCTCTCTTGTTCGGTATATATTTCTCGGAGGTACAGGCCAACACGGAAGGACTGTGGCTGACCAAGTTCACAGATGACGGCAAACTGGGCACCATAATCGACTCTCCAGCCGACACAAGCATTCTCCAACAGGGCCTCATAGAAACAGACAACTGGTGCCAGAGCCATGGCCTCAAGCTAAATGCCAAAGTGTCTAGTCATCCCCTTTGGCGAAAACAACGTTCCCACAAATTACCACATAGGTGGAAATCCATTAAGTACAGAAGAAGTAATTAGGGACCTGGGGACCCAAGTTGATAGCAATCTCTCATTTGACAACCACGTGGCCAAAGTGGTTAGAAAAACATTTTATATAGCCCACCTAATCATGAAGGGATTCACATCTAGATAAGGGAGGTCATCGTGCCTCTTTACTCATCCCTCATCAGGCCCATAATTGAGTACAATGCCCCTTTTGGGATGTACCTTACCAGACACCTGCAGCAACTGGAAAGACCCCAAAAGTACCTCACCAAGAGGATCAAAGGGCTCAAACAGATGCCATATGCTGCCCGGTTAAAGAAACTCCAGCTCTACTCAGTGGCATACCGCCTGTTCAGAGGCGATCTGTGCCTGACGTATAAAGCCATGACCAACCCGGAATTAATGGACATGCTGCACCTCAGAAAATCCAAATCCCATCGAGATACGCACTTGAGAGACTTGAACCTCAGCACTGAAATAAATAGGACATGCTGGAGGGACAGATTCATAACCCAGAGGCTCCCTTCACTCTGGAATAAAATCCCAGCCCAGGTTAGACAGAGTCCCTCATTGACTCTCTTCATGAGGAATCTTGATGAGTGGATGGGAGATCGTAGGTTTACCCTGGGTATCACTTCTGTGGCACTGTTAGACAGAGGCACAGTATACTAACCTCGAAAAACGGCATAGCAAAATAAATTTAAAATGGGTGGTGAAAGCCAAACACATTCTGGCTAGGCTTATAAATGCCCTAGGGCAGATAGCCTAGTATGAACCTATGAACCTATGAACCTATACATTCCACAAATAATAGTAGTACCTGGCAGATGTCCAGTTGTCCCCTGCACTGGAGTGTGCTGTGACATGTACAAAACCTGACTGTATGATCAGTCTTCTGGGAAGAGGGCTATTAAACCAAATGCAAGTTGATGTTCACCTTGCATAAATGAAAAACAAAAGTATTAAATGAAAAAAATATCCTTCCACAGTGGCTTTATGTCACTTCCTATGAATGAATGAATGAATGCATGAATGGGCTATCTCAGAAGAATGACAGTAGTTACCCTGTTTTAATGGAAGAGGGAGAACAACATTACTCCTAGAAGTGTTATCACCCATTCCAGAAGTTGTCTTTTCTCCATGCTTTTGTAACCATGATGTTAATATATATATATATATATATATATATATATATATATATATATATATATATATATATGTGTGTGTGTGTGTGTGTGTGTGTGTGTGTGTGTGTGTGTGTGTGTGTGTGTGTGTGTGTGTGTGTGTGTGTGTGTGTGTGTGTGTGTGTGTGTGTGTGTGTGTGTGCGTGTGTGTGTGTGCGTGTGTGCGTGTGTGTGTGTGTGTGTGTAAAAGATGCATGGTGGTAAGGTCTGCAACAAGGGGGTTGCAAGGGTTCTTCATCTATTTTGTCTATTTTGTGCTTTAGCAGGAAGGTGATTATTTGATCAGTTATGCTCAGCATGAGCAAAGAGGAAATTTTATTGCATTCTACAAACTTTAGTACTGTAGCCACATTTATAGGTTAAACATTAGATGGGATATGAGCACTGTAAGATGCAGTTCTGAGGTTGAAACAGAGAGCTGCACAGATGTAGTCAGCATGGCTGAACTGGTTTTTGAGAAGAAGCTGGAAGTCCTGGGCATGTATAGCTCAGAGAAAGGGAGAGATGGATTGATGTGATAACAAAAGTCTTCAAAGAAGTGGGAAACAACAGCAGAATCAAGGAATTTAATAAGTGGATCATAAGGGTATGAATAGATTTTGTAGTTTAGCAGATCTAGGACTGAACTGAGGTGAAGCTTTTTTGCATACAGTACATATGTGGAATACACCACTGCTGAATCTGATCCGCAGTTGTGGACTACAGGCATGAGGTGGACAGGACAGGAGCTACATTGGGAAGGACAGGTTAGCGTTATAAAAGGCTAGCTGCACCACAACATCTACAAAGCAGGAAAAAAATCATCTTTTGTCGGTCATTTCTGTGGTGAGACATCTTGAGCTGTACTTATAGTCTGAAGTGTTGTGTTGACATGTATGCATGCAGGAGCATTATTTGCCTTGTTCTACTGATTTGTTATGTCTGTGTCTCGGTGCCTTGTTACTCATTTAGTTGTAGATCCCGGTTTGCCTTAAGCTTAGTTATCAAATGATTATTGAAAATAAGGAAACCTCTGTCCCTTTCCTGGCAAATAACACTTTTTCTCCAAGTGAGTACATGATGTAAGCATAGGATCATACTTAAATACTAGGCAATCAGGCTACAGAACATTACAAACTTATCCAATAAACTTGACATATAGTGGAAGTTTGTTCCATAAATAGGAGATGTTTAGGGATATGACTATATTACACAAAGATGTTTAATTTATCTGTTGATGGAGTTTTAGATTCTTTAATCAGTTTTAGATCCTCTAACCAGTATTATGTCCTTATTTACAAAAAGGCCCATCTCGCAGATATGTTCTTGACCTTGCAGTTTGATTAAATTCTGTTTCATTTGTTTCACTTCCTCAGATAGCATTGAGAGCCTAGCCTGCCCACCAGGTACAGTTTTCATTTGGGTGAACACAATTCTCTGCTGCTTACCCTTTTATTCCTAAGCCAGAACCTTTTACCATTAAGCCAGCAGTGTGTGAACCCCAAGTCTGCCTGTTTTTCTTCCTGGGTTGTATATATATATATATATATATATATATATATATATATATATATATATATATATGGGTCTCGTACTATTGAGCGAAAGCTCAAATAACTGAAACCCAAACTAGTGAGCACACTTTAGTGAAAGTGCATTTTCACCGAAAATGCACTTTTGCTATAGTGAGCTCAAGAAAATGAAAATAGTGACAGAATGGCCATTGCTGAGGTCGCATTACAGTGGGGATAAGAGAATATTCCCGTATCCCTACTGTAGTGCAATCTCGGAGTGAGAATATAAAAGTAGGAGGGTGGGGGGTGCAGGGGGGCTTGCTCCCTGCATAAACGTGTTTACTGTTTTTTGTTTTAATGTTTTTGGGGGTTTTTTTCAGACTTTTACAAAAGTGCTTTTTTGGTGGAAAAGCACTTTCGCAAAAGTGTGCTCGGTAATTTTGGTGTCGGTTATTTGAGCTTTCGCTCAATAGTACGAGATCCATATATATATATATATATATATATATATATATATATATATATATATATATATATATATATATATATATATATATATATATATATATGTGTGTGTGTGTGTGTGTGTGTTTGTAGGATTAACTGCTAACTTTGACAAACACTCATCTACTCAGTCTATTGACAGAGTTAACTGCTATGTCTGTTTGCCAAGACTGAGTTATCAAATGCCATATTTATTGACTGAGGTATGTCGAATATTTTTGTATAATGGGGATACACTTTTGGTTACTGTAAGTGCTTGTGTGTTTATGCCAAAATGTATGGAAATACTGAAAGTTTTAGTATTCAGGGTATGAGTTTTGTGTGTGCGTGTTTGTGTATGTGTGTGTGTGTGTGTCTGTGTGTGCTTGCAAGTGTTCACACATTAGGTTAGAGTAAGGGATTGTTCTAGTATTATGCAAGTCTGCTGATGTAAGTGTAGTGTGTGTAGATGCCTTATTTGTTGGTAACGTTAGGGAAGTTTTCTTCTGGATGATATATGTAGGCTTGGGTTTAGGACAGTATTAGGGCTATCATACATGAATAAGGTGGTGCACCTGATCATTCTTACTCATGTGCGCTAACCTTAACCCTAACCCTGCCCCCTACTCCTTAATCACAGTCATACATAACTATTAAAATCCCTTTCCCTAACATTACTATTATTCAGGCAAGGTTTTTTCTGACGGTACTGTTAGGCTTTTATAGATATAGATATATAAGGGAACCTAACAATTTGTCAACTCACACAAATATCAATATGTAAATCATTGGCACGAAAAGGATGAAGTAAAAAACACTGATTCACAAAAGATCTAAAAAAACACTAAACAGTGTTTTTGTGGTGGGGGGGAAAGCATCTCTGTAGTCTGTATGTGTAGTTCTTCACTCTCACACCCCTGCTAAATTTTGTATACATATATATATATATATATATATATATATATATATATATATATATATATATATATATATAAACTTCAAGACTGCACTGCATTAGGAGTGGAGAAGGCCAAATTCCCTAAATTCCCTGATCCATACTGTACACCAGTCTTAGTGTGAAAAAGTCAGTAAGGTTTGACAAGCTGATTTCTGATCAGCTGTACTGGCTTTTTCACTCTTCAACAAAAGGACAACTTTGACAGAAAGGTATTTTCTCGCATGTGTGTGTGTGTGTGTGTGTGTGTGTGTGTGTGTGTGTGTGTGTGTGTGTGTATGTGGGCCTCTACTGTTTGGAATATACTTTTCTGAGGTGCAAGCCAAAACCAGTGGTCTGTGGCTGACCAAGTTTGCAGATGACTGCAAGCTGGGCACTGTCTTAAATTCCCCTAGTGATGTGAACATCCTCCAAGAGCGCCTTACCCAAACTAATGACTGGTGCCAAACGCATGGCCTCAAACTGAATGCCAAGAAATGCATCATTATCCCCTTTGGGGAAAATGTCATCCCCACTAATTATCACATTAATAATAACGTACTAAGCATGCAATCAGTCATGAGGGACTTGGGCCCCCAGGTTGATAGCAACCTGACTTTTGACCACCACATTGCCTCCATTGTATGAAAGGCTTTCTGCATGGCCTACCTCATAAATAAGGGTATTTCATCCAGGAACAAGCAGGTTATAACATCCATGTACTCCTCCCTTATCAGACCCATTATCGATTACAATGCCCCCTTCTGCATGTACCTTGCCAAGCACATGCAGCAGTTGGAGAGACCACAGAGGTTCCTGACCAGGAAAATCCAGGGTCTCAAACACCTATCCTATACAGATAGGCTAAAAGCCCCATCCCTCTACTCAGTCTCATACAGACTGGTCAGAGGTGACCTGTGTCTGGCATACAAGGTCATTTCAGACCCAGCCTTGATGGAGTTGCTGCATATCCGTAAGACAAACTCCACTCATGCAACCCACATGCAAGGCCTTAACCTGGTCTGTGACTTTGATAGAACTTGTTGGCCGGATAGATTTGTGTCCAAAAGACTACCCCCCCCATATGTGGAACAGACTCCCTCTTCATGTTAAGCAGAGCACCTCTCTACCCCTCTTTAAGAGGAACCTGGCTGACTGGATGGGAAACAAAAAACATACCGCTGGGATCCCACCTGTGTCCCAGCTGTACAGGGGAAACAGGTGCTGACTTTGAGGGAGCATGGGCGTAATTCTTGACTAGGCTTATAAGGGCCTCTGGGCCAATAGCCTAGTATCATCCTATAAACCTATGAATACATATATATATATATATATATATATATGTGTGTGTGTGTGGGTGTGTGTGTGTGTGTGTGTGTGTGTGTGTGTGTGTGTGTGTGTGTGTGTGTGTGTGTGTGTGTGTGTGTGTGTGTGTGTGTGTGTGTGTGTGTGTAGATATAAAACCTATTCTGGTTTTATATTGTCCACTTTACAGTTCAGTATGTTGAAATTTAGCATTGTAAGATTTCAGTTTTATGGGTTTCAGTCAAGTGATTTTTCAGTATTTTGAAATTTCAGTCTTATGGTCTCAGTCAAATGGGATTTAGTCAAATGAAGTTTCTATAATCTGATAGGGATCCATATATATATATATATATATATATATATATATATATATATATATCTAGGGTGATCTGTGGGGCTCTAACCATAAAGTGTCATCAGTGGCTTTCCTTTTTCTATCTCTGTCTGTGTATATCCTTTTGTATATTCTTAAACTTGTGTCATGGTTCTGCCTCCTACTGTATATAGTGATTGCTTCTGTCTGCTATTGTATATTCATCATAATTGCCTTACCATACAGTAATGTGTATTCATATTTTTGTTTCTTTGCTTTCCTTATTTAATTCTCTTTGTCCTGAAGCTGAAATTAGTCTTTTGTGATTAGTGCTGTACCCTCAGTAACAAAGTCAAATAAATAAATGAACAAAGCTGAGCTTGGGGATACGTAAAATTTCCAGTCCAATCAAAAATAACACATAGTAGTTACAGAGTCAGTTTTGGAGTCAGTTCTTGAGAGCGGAATGTAAAAAAACAACATTTATTTAATCATTTCATCATCTCGATTAGCTTGCACCTACTAGGGTCCTATGGGGCTCTAACTATAAACTGCCATTGCTGGCTTTCCTTCATCTATCTGTATCTGTGCTATGAGTACAATGACCCCATTTATCTGCCCACTGGAACCTCTTCCATCTTCTCTTGACACTTTACTCATGATGACCGTCCATTTTCATGGATATTTTGTTTCCTCTTCATCTCTGGTTGTATTATATATTTATTTGATTTTGTTTTCTGGGAGAGATTACTGATCTACTGGGACTAATTTCAGGCTAGCTCCTGAGCATGATATATGCAATTACAATTGCAATTGTTACAAATATAAATCATAGTAATTTCCAACAAATACCTGCACTGTTTATGCCTTTTAAGTGATCTATGTTTTGTAATTAAATCCAGTTGTCCTTTTATGATTGAAATTAAGAATCAAGCTGAGTTGCATAAGATCTGATTGCTATATGGTGGGAATGGGGTTGCATTTAATTAATTTAATGTCTGAGGCTTGGGATCTTTCTTAATTAAGTCTTCAGTTTATGTTTGTGCTAGATACCTACTATCCAACAAGAAATGTGTGCTTGAAAACTCCACCCTCTCTTGCTGCTCCTTGTTGTGTTCTTAAAGCTAGTATCTCTATTACTGTCTGTGCCTTATGCTAATTATGCCTTCCCTCTCCCATTGCTTTCCATAGATCCCAGTACAGGGTGCCCACCAAGCCAACCAGCGTTGTTCTTGGCTGTTTAACTGCCCTTACTGCAAATTGTCTTTGGAAGATCCTCCCAAGCTCATTTCATATGCTCCAACTAGTGAGAACTAGAAGATCAGACTGGAAGTTGCTCTCCTTAGGCTGCTAAAGCTTGAGCTGTCCTCTCCTTCATATCTTCATACTTGTTTAGTGCACCAAGAAGGTCAGACTGCTTATTCCCTTCTGTTGCCAGCCTCATAGCACTTGATATCCTTAGGCTGTGTTAATAACTACATTATACAGGTAAAGAGCTCTTACTCAACATAAGAAATTCAGTTTGTGGGATATGGAGAGCTGGAGCTTGGTCAAATGGGGTCCTTTGCAGGGTAATGAACCCCCCTCCTTTGCAGACCACAGCCATTCTGGTATCCCATTACTTGTCTGTCTCTACCCATTTACCATAAGCACTGTGCAAACCTGTCAGTGTGCATACTCTTTTCTTCTTTACTGTTACAATGATTAAATATTTGAATTTAATTTAAAGCTTATATTTCAGATTTTATGACATAAACACTGTTTGCCTTTTGATAAACAAAACAGTCTCACATTGAAAATGCAACTGGCCAGTGGCAGATTAAGTATACCTTGGGTCCAGACTATTTTCAAACCATGGGCCCTCTGCACACATTTTTAGGATTATGCGTAAATACCATATGTTCTTTGATTTACCTTGATTGTATTAAGTTATATTCCTCATTCAGATGATCGAAGCTTTAAAACTTTGAATTTCATATGACTGAGACCATATGATTGAAGTTTCAAAACTTCGAACACTTGAAAGAAAAACAAAAGCAAAACAAAAACATTTTCCCGGATGTTACACCCCACCCCTACCCTTGCTATTTAAATATACCAACTCTGAGATCACACTACAGTGAGGAAAAGGGAAAATTTCCCGTTCCGCGCTGAATGGAGATCTCCGTTCAGAACATTTATTCAGCAACCCACAAGTTATGCAAATATCAGAAATATTACAACTTGCTTGCAGTATACCTGCATCTCATTTTAGACTTCTGCATGTATTCTCTGTCATCAACAATAGCTATCCCATCTGACATTGCTCTGTACAGGTCTGACCTACTTGAGTGACTTATAATGCTGTAATATGGCAGCCTCCATCTCCAGAATCAACAAAACCAGATCATGGACATCAGGCCCCTACCAGCCATACTTGGCTGCCTCTACCCAATTACCATAAACACTGTTCAAACCTCAGTGTACATATTATTTTATCTTCACTTTTATAATTACCACATAAATATGGATTTAATTTAAAACCTTTATTTCACATGGTACAGAAAAAACACTGACAGGTATTTTCTAAACAAAACAAAATGGTCTCACACTGAAAACAGACTTAGGGTGGGTAACAGCAAATTTCTTTCTCCTTAAAACTCTCTTTCAGTGAAAATGCATCTGGCAACCCATTGAACTGTAAGAGATATGCTGGGATTCATACTCAAATAGCATATAGTGTAGTACCATTTAGTATCTATGTGAACGGTATAGAAATTCAAAAGACTACTGTGTAATACATTCTCTAACAGTCAGGGAAATCCCTCTTGATGCAAATGTTCCTTTTTAGGAGTACTGTCTGGTGAAGTAACTTGTCAGAGTCAAATAGAAGACAAGTAAATGCTGAGGGGGGGGGGAACCTTGTACTTCAGGAAGCAACTCTTTAACAGCTCATAGCTTTATTCATCTTCAGTAAGTGCTAGACAAGCTGTTGTAGCCCAAACACTGAATATCATACCTGTGTGCCTGCAAAAAATAAGCTAAATCAAAAATGTATTCATAGTTAAAATATTAACATTAAACTCATAGACTGCATGCTGTCCAGTGTATTGACAACTAATAAGTGTCAACATTCAACAAAACAAGGAAACCAAGGATCACATCCAAAGAATATGACTGATATGATGATGCTTCTGTTTACTACAATCACTTTCCTTTATTTACACCATAAGTGCTCTGGTTCATAGGTAGTTACTAGGCTTGCACTCCAGGGGACCATTATGGATCTTATCCCAGATTTCTAGCTACCCCAAAGTACTGTCTGATTAAATGACTTGCTCAAGAACAGGGCATAAATATGAGGCAAAAATCAGAGATGTTCTGCAAAACTGCAGACAAATAAGAGTAGACTACTCTAAATCCCTTAAAAAGTTAACAGATTTTACATCAGACTGAATTTTATTTATCCTTTGTTAATTTCAGGAGCCACCTGAGGCAGAATTTATACTACTATGAGACGTTTGGCAAGGGCATCAGGAAACTTCCCCTACTCTTTGTATGTGTGATCGTATGGGGACCTAATTCTGTGTGGTGCTTCTGTCTTCCTTTCCAAGCACGAAGCTGGATCGGAGAAGCAGGTAGCATGGAGGAGAAGGAGAGCCAGATCGTAGGCAAGGAGAATTAATGTGGGGTTAATTGAACAGCTCTGGAAGGTAATGTTATGAAAAATGGGTTGGAGGGTGGGAGGAGGGAGGAGGATGGTAGCGGCAAAGTTATTGAGGCAAGAAAAGGTGAAATGTGAGCAATGCAATGGTATGGCGGATTCGGTGGAGATTTTTTAAAAAAAATCTATTTGCTACAGATACAACCCTCCAGTTGGGAGGGTTGCAGGATGTTTATTTAAAAGAATTAGTAGAGAGTGATAAGGCAATGTCTTGGGGAGAAATAACAGAGAGAATTCAGCGAGAAGAGAATATGTGAGACAAGAAGGGAGAGAAGAAATTGTTTGCTCAGACAGTGAAAGAGGGCAAAAGAAGAGGAAATAAAGCAGAAATCAAAAATAAATTTCATGTGAAGATAAGCAGTAAGGTCGAAAAGTAACTGGACAGGTATGAGGTACTGGATGGTATCATAGCACCACTGGGGATAAAACCCAGAGAAGTAAGAGCTTTTATTTGTGTTAATAAGGATATATACTGTGACATTTTTTTTGAAGAGGCTGAGTATATGGAGAATGTTTTGGAACAGTATGATAAAAGGAAAGATACTAATCCATGGAATTTATACATAATTCAGGCTTTCAACAGAGAAGCCAAAAAGAAAATATATGTACAATTCAGAACTGAAGCTGAAAAAAATAACCTGAAAGAATATTTAGAAACTATTTGTAAAGATGTTTTGCATGTTACAAAAATGTATGATAATAGAAGTCTGTGGGCAGGGGGTGGGAATGTGGCGTAATATTGAAAATGCAAGAATAACAAATTGTGCATTTACCTAATATAATTTATGTTGAAGGGAACATGAGAATGGTGGGATACTGGGGACAGCATAAGACATGTTTTTTTATGTGGTAAGGGTGATCACTTGATTAATAATTGTGATAAAAGAAAATGTTTTATATGTGAAAAAGTGGGGCATGAAGTCAAAAATGTGAACAGAAATGTATCAAATTGAAAAAAACAGGTCATTCCTGGATGGATTGTACAGAAATAGAACAACATACATAGGATACAATGCTTACATGAGAGAAAATTGTTTTACGTGCTGTAGAGGAAATATAAAATGAACAAATCAATTAAGTTGAAGTAATGATGGATGTGAGAGAAAACAAAAATACAATAAATGACAAGGATAGAGATGAAGAAGTAACAAGCATTTCTAGTGATGAAGGACATAGTAAGTGGATAAAATCAAGGAACAAAAGAGTATAGGTAAAAGGATAAAAGCTAGAAAATGAAAGTTAGAAATGCACCTCGAGAAAGAAATAAAAAAGGAAAAGGAGAAAAATTAAATCTATATATTAAAGTAAGATTCCTAGCCATCAATGTTAATAGCATAAGGAATATTCATCATAGGCTAGCAGTATTAGAATGATGTATGATGCTAGATATGGATAGTCTAGCACTTAATGATATTAGAACAACAACGGATAAAGAAAGAGAACCAATAAATGGATTATGGAAAGATAAAGTATTATGGAATTTAGGCAGTGAACAATGTTCTGGCATACTCATTTTATGTAAAGATTGGATAGACATTTTGGATTATACAATAGGATTTATTTATTTATTGCATTTGTTTACCACAATGGTCTACTGGGCCTAGGTGAGTCCATTTTCAGTGGAGGCTCAAGGGGAAAAGCTCCACATATATAACCAATAGATACAAGAGAAATAGCACACAGTACAGTGTAACATACAATTACAATAGGGTAAATATCAGAAAATGACACTAGTACAGAATATACAGCCATACTGCATTGAAGATAATATAATCACAATAGTCCGTATATTAAATACAAATTCATGCACTTCTATATTGCTGAGAACTATTAACATTGATGGTGGAGTAGTCTGACTGGGTATCTAATAGCATTTACTGGAAGAATAATAGTAAGATACATAAGGTATAACAAGCAAATTTACAGGGTGATCGCACGCAGCTATGTTTAGAAAAATAATGGATTATGTGAGTTTAAATATGCAAATCATTTTGATGGGGGACCTTAATTGCAATTTAAGACATAGACGAAAATAGAGAGCAGATGTTAAAGTAATTTTTCATATGATCAATTACAACAATATGCACTTATGGAAAAATGAAAAATGGATGCATAAAAAAAGCAACCTAAGAACTGAAGTTGATTATTTTATAGTTTCAGACAGTATAAGCGTATTGTGTCAAGGGTGCAAAATCACAGGGTTTTCTGATCACTCAGCTATATGGATAGAAATACAAGAAAAGAGAAATTATATAAAGATAGGTAAAGGAGTAAAAATAATTAATTAATCAGAATTAAATGAAGAAGCGATGGACATTTCATTACAATTATGGAATGATCACATAAGTATGAGGATTCTATAAAGATTGGATGAGTTGGTGGATTAGTTTGAAAGAAAAGCATAAAAAAGAAGTACTAAGATGGCAAAAATTAAAAAGTTACATGATTTTTATGCATACAAGAAAGCCAGTGATGAAATATTTGAAAATATAACAAACAGTGAAAACTTCATAGAAAAAGTAAGTATGTTGCATAATATGAATCAAGAAAAAAATTAAATGAAGATTGTTTAAACAAATATACTTTTTACAAGGAAAGAAAGAAGAAATAGCACCATACTTAAGTAAAATAGTTAAAGAAGACACAATAGTAATGAGGGAATAAAAAAATGGAAGAGGTAATATAGTTAAGACACAAGAAGAAATTATGAAAACAATTGAAGAATATATAGGTGATATATTTAAAAAGAAATTCTGAAAACAATTGAAGAATATATAATAGAGACATTTTGATAAGTGATATTCTATTAAAAGATAAATGGAGATTGAATAAGTTTACTGAAGAGGATAATAAAAAAATGGAGGAAAAGATTATGATAATAGAATTAGATATGTACTTAAGATCAGAAATGTAGTATCAGCTACGCAAATAGATGCAATTGAATACTTAATGTACAAAACAATGTGGCAAAAAAAGATATTTTAAGAGTAATGAGTGAATGGCTTCAGGAAAGTATTAATAATGAAAAATATGCTCAGGGGGTAACAAAATTTATATGGAAAAGGGAGAAAAAACAGATATAAGAAATGGGAGACCTTTAGTACTGAATAATATAGACTACAAGATTTTCATGAAAATAATAGAAAAAAAGAATAGCAAATAAAGGTAGAAAACATCTATCTGAATCAATTTTCGGAGATAGAGGTAAAGGCAGTCAAGAATGATAAATTCTAATAAGGGAATTGGTAGATGACATAATAAGTAGAAAAATGGAACTGATAATATTGGTAGAAGATATAAACAATTCATTTGACAAAATTCAATAAAAAGCATTAAGAAAAATCCTGGAAGAATATAATATGAGTAATAAAATAATAAATGTTTTGAGATCAGTGTATAGGGAAAATAAAGTAAGACTGGTAATCAATGGATGGTGAGCAAAATGTTAAGGTTAAATAGTGGTATTAAACAGGGATGTCCTACAAGTAGCATCTCATTTGCATTAATTATGAATGTGGTAGTTATGGAGATGAATATGACATTAGAGAAAGCCAGATATCAGACATCAGATGGGAGTATGATTCCAATTATGTTTACATATGCAGATGATTTGGTGTTACTGGTTAAAAATGAGGTATGGATGAATACAGCTATAGGAATACTCAATAAGGAACTGAAAATTTTAGGATTGACTCTAAATAAGGAAAAAGGTAATGGACTAGGTGTTTTTTGGGGGAAAACAAGGTATTACATTTAATGAAGAAGTGATAGAAATTTTAGGAAAAAAGTTTGAAAATGAACAAGTACAAGAACAACAATGGGAAGTTATGATAGTAAAATTATGTGACCTTTATATTTTCTGGAGGACATTTAGACTTTCATGTAGGAAAAAGGCATATTTATGTAATTCCATAATAATGGATAAAATTACACATTTAGCTCATGTATATACAACTCCCTTACCATTAGAATAGGATTTATTAAACATAATTTTATGTTCATTTTGGGGTCAAGACTTAACCCTGTGAAAAGAAATACACTTTACGTAAGTGAAAAATAAGGAGGGTTGGGTTTGATACACCCTATTGCACATTTTTTCTTTGAACATGTACAGAGTCTCAATAAATAGGAAAGACAACAGTAAACTGCTAATGAAAATTACAGAAGAAAAACACAAAGCAATTTAGGAAAGTTTGGAGTATTTAAAAAGAAGAAAAAAGTCTATTGTATAGATATGAAATTATATCAAGAAAAAATATTGTTATGGAAAATCAATATAGGAAAGATAATGGAAGACAGAAGAATGTGGTATGAAAATATAATGGGAAAATTTTACTATGTTTATCCATGGAAGCAAATAAGTGACTTAAAGATCAAAGCAGTGAAAACAAGAATGAATAGATTTAAAATGTATGTAGAATGTATGGATTTTTATGGAGATTGTCAACAGGTAAATTACCAGTTATGGCATATATGTCATATAAAACAATGAAAGATAGAGTTTGTACACATTGTAGTGATTTGGAGACAGCTAAACATGTCTTCATAAAATGTAAAAGGACTTTTGAACTGTGGAGAGAAATATATGAAAAATGGCACTTAAAAGAATCGAAGAATATTGAATATATTAATATGGATATGATTGAATATGGATATTATAAAAATGTAAAACAAGAAGAGATAAACTGGATGCAAAAATATTCTGTATAATTTGGAATATATGTAATGAAAGAATTAATGAGCTGAATTATAATGGAAAGTGGTTATCAGAGATTTAGAAAAATATAAAATTTTGGTTGTGGAGAAAACAGTGTGGGGGGGTGAAATTTGAATCTAATTGTATAAATCTGTTATGAGTATTGTAAATAATGTAAATATTGTAAATAATGTAAATAAGTGATGAAAACTGTACATAAGATGTATTTGTAAATAACAATAATAGTGTGCCTGGGACGACATAGTCGACAGACCACGATGCTTTGCCAGAGATGGCCTGCACCTGTCACCCCTGGGATTCCGGATACTAGCTAAGGCTCTGGTTGCCCCTATAGTGCCTTTTTTAGGCAGGGTTCAAATGACAAATTCACCACCGTAACAGGAACAGGCAAGCAAAAACTGAGGGTAATGCTACTAAATGCTAGAAGTCTAAACCTCAAAATGCACTCCCTCGAGGCACTCCTTAAAATGGAGAACATCAATATCTGTGCAGTGACTGAGACCTGGTTCATGGCTCCAGAGGGCACCCCTGGATTACCAGGCTATAACTCATACTACACTTTTCGGCCACCTAACCTGGACTGGAACACCAAAGGCAGATGTGTGTCCATATTCATTAAGGATATCCACACTTCCAGACTAGTTGCTCAGCATAATGCATCTGAGGTTATCCAAGTGCAACTAACTCTGGGCAAAACTGCAATCCAAATTGTAGCTTGCTACAGATCCCCTACCATGCCCCAGGATTCTCACTCCTCTTTTCTTGATATACTGGAAAATATTAGGGTTCAACCAAACACCCTAATAATGGGCGATTTCAACTACCCCACCATTAACTGGGAAAACTACTCATGTACCAACCCCTTCACTCAATGCTTGCTGGAATTCATAAATTCCAATGCCCTGGATCAACTTATCCACACCCCCACCAGGGGCAACAATATCCTAGACCTAGTCATTACCAACATGAGTGACTGGTGTTCCACACCCAAAGTCAACTCCTCATTGGTCAGATTCGACCATAAGCTAATCACCCTAGATATCCAGATCCTGCCCCCACCCCCATTAAGGAAATCATGGTAAAAAATTTTTCCAAAGCCAACTTCATGCTTCTTAAGACAGAAGTGGCGAACTTCATGACACCCATGCAGATGGACAATATAGTTACGACTGCTGAATCCTACACAGATGCACTCTATAAGCACTTACACGAGTGCATGGATTGTGCTATTCCCAAGCAAAACCAAGACACTATCCTCCAAAAAAAGGATGCCAATCTGATGGTCCCCTGCCATAAACAAACTCTACAACAGAAGGAAGAAACTGTTGCAAAAGAGAGTAAAATCCCATGAGTGGAGGAGTTCCCTGGTCAGCCTCAGTAAGAAGCTGAGATCCCTTATAAGATCCTCCAAAGTTAGCTACAAAAACAAAATCACCACTGATTCTAGGGACAACCACAAACCATTCTATAGCTATGTCACAAATCTCAATGGCAACACCCAGATCTGCTCTGAGTTACAACACAACGGCATGAAAATTACAGAACCAACTGATATCACCACCATCCTGGCAGATAGGTTCAGTGCTAACTTTACCACCCTCTCACCCCATAAAGGGCCCATATCTATACAGGAAGAATGCAGAGTCCCTGTAATCACAACTACACAGGTAAAAGCTACACTCTCTAACGCCAAAAACACAGCATCCATGGGACCGGACAACATCCCAGGCTGCATTTTACATGAACGTCAGAACGAACTGGCTCCCCACATAAGCACCATGTTCAATCATAGTCTCACATCAGGCTTTGTGCCCACTGAATGGTGCACAGCAACAGTTATCCCACTCCACAAAGGGGAGGCCACCACTGATCCTGGGAACTATCGTCCTATTAGCCTGACGAGCCTGGTCTGTAAGGCCATGGAAAGTATCATCATGGAGCTCATAAACAAAGACAGTGGTAACCTCCAAACTCTGGACCCCACCTAGTTCAGGTTTGTGAAAGGCAGATCATGCCTCCTGAATCTGATCGACTTCTTTGAGGCAGTCACCAAAGCTGTAGACGAGGGTAAGCCTGTTTTGACATCGCCAAGGCTTTCAACACCATCCCCCATTCTGGAATTATAGCTAAACTCACTAAACTAGGTGTAAATCCCTATGTCACAAGATGGGTTGCCAATTGGCTCACTGACAGAACCCACACTGTAAAAGTTGCAGACTCCAAATCTGACTTCAGAACAGTGGCAAGTGGAGTACCACAGGGTTTAGTCCTGGGACCTCTCCTGTTTGGTATCTACTTCTCTGAAGTACAGGCTAACACAGAAGGCCTTTGGCTAACAAAGTTCACAGATGACTGCAAACTAGGAGCCATAGTTGAGTCCCCAAATGATGCAGACATCCTATAGAAGGGCCTCACTGAGACAGATGCCTGATGTTAAAGCCATGGCCTCAAGCTCAATGCCAAAAAGTGCATTGTCATCCCCTTTGGTAAAAACTCTGCATACATGAACTACCACATAGGCGATAGTCTACTTAATGCTGAATGTGTGATAAGAGACCTGGAGACCCAGGTAGACAGTAGTCTCTCCTTTGATAATCACCTCACCAAAGTAGTCAGGAAATCCTTCTACGTGGCACACTTCATCAGAAAAGGGTTCTCATCTAGAGAAAAAGAGGTCATTGTTCCCCTCTACTCGACACTCATTAGACCCATTATAGAGTATAACGCCCCTTTTTGAATGTACCTCACAAGACATCTGCAGCTGCTGGAAAGGCCGCAGAAGTACCTCACAAAGAGGATTACTGGCCTCAAGCAGATGCCCTACACTGACCGTCTCAAAAAAGTCCAGCTTTACTCTGTAGCATATAGCCTACTCCGAGGTGATCTCTGCCTAACATATAAAGCTATGTCAAACCCCAAGCTGTTGGACATGCTACACCTAAAGAAATCCCAATCCCTCTGAGCTACTTGCTCTAGGGACCTAAACCTTGTCACCACAATAAACAGGACATGCTGGAGGGATAGCTTCCTGTCCCAGAGACTTCCCATACTCTGGAACAAGCTACCCATCTATGTCAAGCAAAGTTCCTCATTAGCACTCTTCAAGAAAAATCTTGATAAGTGCATGGGAAATAGGAAATACACCCCAGGGATCACTTTGGTGGCTCTGCTCGACAGGGGCACAGGAAAATAAATTTCTTGGGTGGCGTAAGCCAGGGAACCTTGTTGGCTAGGCTTACTTAGGCCCTTGGACCGATAGCTTAGTACCTACCTATGGACCTATGAACTTATAAAGAACCCCTACTCATCATTGTTGTGAATGGGAACCATTTAAGGTTTTATGTATAAAGAATTATGCTGACCCCACATATATCCCCCCTATCATTCTATAGAGAAAGGAGTTTTACATTTGTTTCAGTTTTCTTCAGGTTTGTACTACCCTGGAGTTAGTATAGTTAGAAAGGAGGAGGGTGAAGGCAGAGCTATTCCAATGGAGGTTTACAAAATTATTAAGTAGGAGTATTTGCAATGCCAATTGCTTGAGATTATGACTATATGAAGATTTAGATGACTCTCCATATCAGGATTAAGCAAGATGCGATTAGTCAGAGTTAATTTTTTGACATGGTTTTGCCAACACAGGAGGAGGAAGGTGATATAAATTGCTAGTTAATAAAAAGACTAATTATGTAACACAATCCCTTCTAACATAGCTTATGTCCGACATTATTTTGTTAATTTAATTATTTTTATTTTAAAGCTCCTACATGTATACACACACTGAAATGGTGAAATCTTGTTAAAATGTTTATTTTATGTCAATTTCCATCTTTTGTTCCTATACACATACAGTCACATATAGCCCCAAGATACTAAACACATTACTTCTTCCAAGGCACTGTGTTCCTTGCTTTCCACTGGTCCTTTGGTCTATTTCTGTATTGTCATAAGGTAGTAAATATTTTTTGTACAAATCATGCAACACAACAGAATCCTTTTTTATTACTGCTGATGCTTGCCTTTCTCTCTCTCGCTCTATCTCCTTTTCTTTCTTTCTCTGCCTGACTTTCTCTCTGCTCACATTCAAGAAGTAGTTAAATCAAAATAAAAATGAGATTCACAACTAGCTCATGCTTTCTTTTTGATTATAATCTATTTATTTTTTCCTTCATTACACATCTCTGCTTGGTGTTGAACTTGAATTTCTCATTCACTACTTCTTGTCCTTCTGTTTCATGCCTCCGTTTTTTTCCTGTGCTTATATATATATATATATATATATATATATATATATATATATATATATATATATATGTATATACTTTTTGTGTTAACCAGTACAGATACATTTTCATTTTCTTCGCCCCTTTCTCTGGCACTATAGTACTAAGAGATCCCTATACTATATGCACATTATGTGCTGCTGTAGTTGCTCACTGATGTTTTAACCATATTTTCCCTGCCAGCCACAAAGGGGTCCTGTAACTAAAGAGTCATCAAGATACCAGTAAAACACAGCTGGAAAATGACAGTTTGACCTGTATTTTAATGCTTATTTTGGTGTTAAATTTTGTTCCTCCTATTTTACTGTACATCCTTTACTTACACATTTAAGGTTCACCTTTCTCACTAAGAACTTCTTCATTCAATAAATATGTTAGGCCAGTCACATTCAGTGTTTTCAGTAAGTCTGCATAGTCATTGTAGTAAACCTACTGTACTATAAATACAGGTACTAGACACTGTAAGAAAGTCACTGTGACCAGATCTCTCACCTGTCTCTGTTTTGGAGTTACATATTAGGTTTCATAATGTACCTATTTATGTCTCTGTTTTGGAGTTACATATTAGGTTTCATAATGTACCTATTTATGGAGGTGTGTCCATATTTTCATGCTTGACTTACCCCTTCACACAATTTTCTGCATCCCCATCATGACGGTATATTTTTGAAATTGTCTAGTACACTGACAACCACATGACCAAATACTAGTGGCACCAACAATTTAAGGAAGGAGGATATATATCTTATATATCCCTTTTTCAGAAGCAGAAATAAATGACCTAGTGTTATAGAATTATGCAATGCAGTTCATTAAAGCCAACAGATTTTACACTGTCTCTTTGATAATGTGCTTATACCTATCCATCAGTTTTCATTTCTGTTTTTTAAACATGAGTTTCTGAGTAGCATCCTACATTCCTACTTAAGTGGGAAGAGCTATTTGATATTTGGAGTTCAAATTGTATGCTAATTAGATGTCCAGATTTTTTATTGGATGTATCCACTTTTCATGGGCTTTTGCACCTAATTTCAATGTCTGTGGGTTGAGAGGTATCACTCCGACATTTCACTACTACTTATGTATTCGCCCATGAAAACATTGCAAAGCAAATGCTGCTAAAGCATTATTCTTGCTCCCTTACTGTATAATGATTTTATTTTCAATATTTTCTTGGGCTTTTTTGTTTTGTTTTTGCAGTACAATTTTTGGCTGGAATGAAGACATATAGAAAAAATAAGCCGCAAGGAAATATCAGTGTTGATGTCTGCAAATGCATTACAGTAAGTTTCATAATCCATCACAATGGTACTGCAATTATTTTAATGACTATATTTAAAACTGTGGGTTTTCTCTGGGTACTGTGGTTTCCTCCCACATTCCAAAGACATGCAGCAGGTGTATTGGACACTCTAAATTGGAAATAGGTGAGAGTGTGTGAGTGAGTGGGTGATATGAATGAACTACTGTGGCAGGGTTAGCCACCCAGTGGTATAAAACTCGGCTCCTGATGATTGTCACTGCTGCAGTGATACCCCGCCCCCATGTGCAAAATGGGAAAAGGGGTTGAGGATGGATGAATGAATGGATGGATTTAAAACTATAAGTTATTGTAGGGAAAGTCTGTACTACACTGGAGACTATTCATTTTCTCTTCACATAATATAAGACAAAATATTGCTTTGTACATTATGGATATTCAGTGCAAATATTTAAAAAAATGTTTCTGATTTGATGCCATTGTCTCTCATTATTTTAGCTTCATCTCTGATATAGGAGATAAGCGGTAGAGATCTCCACCTCTACAAAGTAAGCAAATACAGGCTGAGGGAGTCATAGGTTCATAGGTAGGTACTAGACTATCGGCCCAAGGGCTTACATAAGCCTAGCCAGCAAGGTTCCATAGCTTACGCCACCCAAGAAAGTTATTTTCCTGTGCCACTGTTGAACAGAGACACAGAAGTGATCCCCAGGGTGTATTTCCTATTTCCCATCCACTCATCTAGATTTTACTTGAAGAGTGCTAATGAAGAACTTTGCTTGACATAGATGGGTAGCTTGTTCCAGAGTATAGGAAGTCTCTGGGACATGAATCTATCCCTCCAGCGTGTCCTGTTTATTGTGGTGACAAGGTGTAGGTCCCTAGAGTGTGTAGCTCGGAGGGATTGGGATTTCTTTAGGTGTAGCATGTCCAACAGCTCTGGGTTTGACATAGCTTTATATGTTAGGCAGAGATCACCTCGGAGTAGGCAATATGCTATGGAGTAAAGCTGGAGTTTCTTTGAGGTGGTCAGTGTAGGGCATTTGTTTGAGGCCACTAATCCTCTTTGTGAGGTACTTCTGTGGCCTCTCCAGCTGCTGCAGATGTCTTGTGAGGTACATTCCAAAAGGGGCGTTGTACTCTATAATGGGTCTAATGAGTCAAGCTTTTTATTACAGAAAGCAGCCCATTAACGGCTTATATCCATGATACTTTGCACAAATTGCCAGGCAAGACTATGACAAAGCACAAATTAAGTTGCATGTTATATTCACTACAGACAGAAATTCATAAGTTTCATGATTTCATGATGTTACTAATCGCATTGCACTAGTTTTCTTCATTAAATACAGAACTGAACAGACAGACTGAAGTGATACTTTACTTTGTAAGTTCTGTTGTCTTTTACTTCATACAACTAAACTGAACTATTGAAAGTGTAGGTAGTTAGAATGGCAGAGGGATGCCAGCATGCAGTTTCTGGGAATAAACAAAGCATTTTCCTAATGAATTGCTTCAGTGAACGACATATTAACAAAGAGAGAGAAAAAAAAGCAGTATGTATTTTTCTTGATTTCTTATCCTAACGTGTAATTATTATAGTTGTCAAAAATGTCCTACTACAAAAGCACTAACTTTAGATAAGAGAACCAAACAGGTATAGACTTGGAGCTTGATCTTAACACAGTGGGCCCTGCATGTAATTATAGATTACATTGATTCAGTGCATTATATAACCTTATTTACCACAAGTCCAGAAATAAAATATGTTTAAAAAGTGTTTATTATTTTTACTGTAGTTACTTAACATTTGTCATTACCTAACCAGTAAAACCTTAGGAAAGTGTAATATTTAATAGATATTTAATACTTTAATCTTTACTGTTTTTTTTTCCAGTATGCATTAAAAAACTGCTGGAAGCAACGACATCTTACATCTGTCAAAAAAGAACACTGGCTTGACTGGGCATCAGAAAAATATCCGGTAATAAATAATTACAGTTTTGATATGAAGTAAACTGAAAAACTAAAAATGTTTACATTTATCCAAGAATATTAACTCAATATAAACACACAAGCACACTTTAAAATAGTTATCATCATAAGAAAACTGTAAATTATAGCTATGGTAATACTACTGAGAATATACTGAGAATATTTTCCACCTCAATTAAACACAAATGTAGTTATTTAAAAAGAAACAACTTCATGTCTGCATCTACTCTCAAAAGTAACGTTTCCAAAGATAATTTCTAAAATGGTATACATGAACTGTATTCAGTGTTTCTGCTTTTAGTGTCAGAACTTAAAAGCTTATGTAGAAAACTGCTTCCCTCTAACAGAGTCTGTGACACTAGATAATGTAATTTTGCCATATTTAGGTCAGATGAGCAATGTCATTTGTTTCCAAACTACGCATTTCTTTTTACACCATAAGTTCTCTTTGAATAAGATTCAATGAAAATAAGGAACTGGCTGTCTCACGGTGAGTATTTCACCATTTCCACATGAAGATCATTACCTCTGCTTGGCTGAATTTGTAAGGGAATAAAAGAGTTAATAAATATAGATCAAGCAATAGTGCAGAATTTGCCATATTTCCATAACAAGACAAAACAAATTATGTTAATAATTATGATAACTAATTATTAGAAAACCATAATAAAAAGTATAATTGAATCCAAAATGTCAAAACTATTGGAAGTAAAACACTTTACCTTAAACATACTTTGGATTAATCCATTGTCTTGGTTTTATTTCATCAACATACTATTAAAGAGCAATGATATATTATGAAAGGAGCAACTATATATTTATAATAGTTTGTGGAGTTATTGCTGACTTTCCATTCATGGATGAGACATTATATTGAGAGCCTAATAGCCTAAGTTTATAATAACTTTAGTGGGTGTTAAAGGGCCTGCAACAGCTGACCAATTATCCTGGTATTCTGTCCAAACACCATACACAGACATCTCCTGAAAACAAACTACAAGTCCAGTAGGTCTAACTTGGTCAACTAAAGTAAATAATTACCAAGTAAATTAACTAAATCAATATGAATGAGCCAAGTTATATCATGGACCTGAGTCAATGAAAGGCCTGCTGGGGCAGGAAGTGGTGATTATCCATTGCCTGCTTTCCTTCTTTAAGGTTTTGGATAGTATTTCATTGCCTCCATGAAAGAGGTTGAGACTATCCACCTGAAATGTTAGCAGCAGCAGCTTGCAATAACCCATGAAGCATATGCTTTTATATGTCAGTTATACATAACACATCCTGCCTGATCTGTCAAATTTGTTATGTCTTAACAGGAACAAGAATTTGCTTCCTTAAAGTCACAAGAAATTGCAGTCAGTATTCTCCAATGTCATTATTGATCACAGGTACACATAAAATGCCATATCCTTTAACTAGCAGTCATGAAACAAAAACAGTTGGGGCACAGCCTCACATACTGCTAACACTGCAGTAATCCAGTAAATCCTGAGATAAGGTGAAGGCATGCAAAAAATGACAGCAAAACCGGCTGTAGCTCAGACCATTAGCTTCTTATTGCAAAGTTTATAATTAAATTAAAGAAAACAAGAAAAGTCTTCAGGCCAAATAGATATGAGGATAACAATATTCCTAATGAGTATACAGTTGTGTGATGAACAGATTTAAGGGATTAAATATGGTGGATAGAGTACCTGAAGAACTATGGAGATAATGTCATAATTTTATCCAGGGAGTGGTATCAAAAATATTCCAAATAAAAAGAAGATTAAAAAGGCAAAATCACTATTTGTGGAGGCATCAGAGGTTGCAGAAGAAAAAGGGAGAACAAAAGGCAATGGAGCGAGGGAAACTATGTGAAACTGAATATAGAATGTCAGAGAATAGCAAGAAGAAGTAAGGAGCCATATTTAAATTAGTGCAAATAACTGGAAAAAGATCATAGAATGGGAAAGGTATGAGCTCTCTTCATGAAGGTGGATCATATTTAGGGAAACTTCCAGGGAAAAATGGGTATGATAAAAGACAAGGATGGGAGCGAACCTAGAAGAAACAAAAGATAATAATGGCAGGAATATACAGAAAAAATATTAAGGAGGACAGTAACATCAATGAATCATGCAGCAGTATGTTCTCTATTCTACAGCTAGATACGTGGAGAATGACAATAAACGTGCCCTAAAAAGTCTTGCCAATAAAATGTTTGTAGGAAGTGATGGTATTTTCTCTGGATTCTTTAAAACCCTATAAAATTATATTTTTACAGTGTTGCTTAGATTTAGGAAAACACAACAGCGGCCACTGAATTTCAAAAGTTCAGTTGACATTCCATTCCTTAAAAATTGTAACAATTAAAGAGTGTTCTAATTACTGAACAACCGCACTTGTTTAACTTGCCAGCAAAGTAATTCTTAAAATCCTAAAAGGTAGATTCCATGAGGATGCAGACTGAGAACTGCTAGATGTACAAGATGGTTTTAGGAGGGGCAAAGGCACCACAGATCAAATTGCCATCTGCAGGATAAAATAGAAAGCAAGGGACTTCCTGAAAAAGATTCTACTTTTGTTTTATGGACTACTCCAAAATGTTTGAGTCTGCCTAACATAACAGACTGTGGCAAGTTCTTAGACAAATGAGGGTACCAGTTAAACTGGTTTGGCTCCAGAGGAAGCTGCATGCAGAACAGTAAAACCTAACACAGAATAACTAATTGGTTCAAAATTGGGATAGGGCTTTGACAAGGCTGTATATTGTCGCACTACTTAATTTATCTGCATGCTGAATATACTGAATGTGTTATGTGAAATGCCAGGATATATGACTCAGATAACAGAATGAAAATTACCAGGAGAAGTATTATCACTATCAGATATACAGATGATACTACTCTGATTGATGAATATGAGGAAGAGTTGAAGAGGCTGTTGATGAAGGTGAAAGTAGAAAGCACACAGGCTCACTTGCTGCTCAGTATAAAAAATTATGTCATGTTGCCCAATCAGTTCTTTGCAAACTGATGGGGAAGATGCAGAAGAAGCCTGGGTGCTAAAGTCATTGGGGGTATGAAGACCGAGATGCTACTGAATGACTGAACGACAAAATACAAAGGGTACAAAAGTTTGCTCTGAGATCAGACTGTATGCAAGAGAAAAATTGTCTGTACTTAAAAAAAATTGCTTTAATGGTTATGCCTTGTTTTATGAATGAAGTTTAATTTTAATGGCATTTCTAATAAAAATTATACTTAAAAGTGAAATGTACATATGCTCTGTTATAAGTTATTAGTAGTAATCATGCTAATCTAAAATATTAAACGAACATGTGTTAATAAAGATGGACATCCATTCAGAATTTTAGATGACATCATAAGGTCATCAACACTAAATTCTGAAAAGAGCTTAATATCAATCTTTCTTCATGAAGGAATGTTGACTTTATCATTTACTGTTGTTAGTATTCTATGAATTCTAATACATAGTATCAAATGGTTTTGGCAGACACTGTCGCACTACAGCTACTCACCGGAAGATGGAGACTATAAGTTCTGCACAACAAAATTAGATGCATAATATCAATACACTCTTTATTAAAATAACAAAATTAGACACATAATCTGAGTACACTCTTAGTTAACACAACAAAATTAAACATATAATGTCAATACAGTCATAACTAAAGCAAAACAACACAATTAGACATGTAATGTCAATACACTCATTATTAAAACAATGCATTTTTTTCAGAATGATATTTTGCCATTTTAGTACTTTGTGCAATAACATTTCTGATCACTTAAGACTTTTAGTGTGATCTCTGAACCACTGAATTTACAGAACACTTTTTTCATGGCAGGGCTCACTTCTACTAAGTACAACAAATTTATCTGCTAAAATAAAACAGAATTAGTATGCCTTAACCACGAGACATTAGGCAGTCAAGTACGGAGTACATGTTAGAACTCATGAATAAGTTCTGATATTAAAGTTGTGAGTTACAAAAAGAGTATAGAATAGAAAAGTCATAGGAATCATGGGAATTATAGAGAGATCAAAACTATCAAGTCTTTTACTCATTATGCCTTGCCAGATCCCAGTCTAGACTCAAGGATGGCTAGGTCAGCCAGTCACAGACTTTATGAATATTTATCCAATTTTGCAAGCCCTAATTAAAAGAAGATAGTGTATCACACTTCTTAATCTGCACAGGAAGTCTATTCTAGAAGTGAGGGAGATGCGGAGTAATGAATCTGTAATCTGTTTCCCTACCTTGTTTAATTGATCTGCTGAAGCAGATTTAGATCTCTTGCTGTGCTAAAGCAATTCAGTTTGTAAGTAGACTACATTTCACAATAAATTTGTTTTGCAAATGGTTAATAACCAGAGATCATTTCATTTAAATGATATATAGCAAGGCATGCTGATTGAGAAAAAAAGTCCTCTTTCATGGTTAACTTAAACAGTTACATTAAATGAACATAATAAATATAAAAATTCTGTATTGCAGAATATATGATATTTTTATGTACATTTATTGACATTTGATTACTGGGAAAGTCCAACTGGTTAGGCGCTCATTTTCAGCGGATAACTGGGGAGAAAAGCTCCAAAATATTATAAAACATTTTAAGAACAATAATTTTACAGTCTTCAAAAATAATACAAAACCTGTACAGTTTAAATAATCATACCAAATTAGACATAATATGAAAACATTGGTTAAAAATAGATACAAGTTATACGACAATGATTTAATATTTAGAGAACTTTTAGCCAGTTTATAGAGAAAATAATTCTAAGTTAGTATAATACAAACAGGAAATGCAATATGAAGTGAGAGAAAAGCAGGATTATGGGATAGGTAGCCAGAAAGCCAGATGAGAGAAACTGATAAAATTAAAAAAGTGAGTGAAAAGGGGAGAGTAAGGAGGTGTAAGGTATGAACAGGTACATCTCACATTTAGGGATATAGCTAATCCTGGTGTCAAGCAAGAACAAAGCCAGATTCTTGGCTAGGAAGTCTGTCAAAATAGTTTTGAAGGATGGGAGGGTATTGACCTGATGGATACAGGTAAGGGGTTCCAGGCCTTCTCAACATGGTATGAGTATAGACAATGCCTGGCAGATTTGAGAGGTTTGTGCACAGTTTTTGTCACTGGATCATAATAACTGACTGGGAACATAGAATGGTATTTAGTGCAAGACTAAGCATTACTAAGAGTTACACAATGTCCACAGTTAAGTATCCTATAAGATCTATAATAGTCATTGTATTTACAAAACAACAACCCCATGTTACACTACAGTAATTGTGGAAAATCAAGTAGTAAGTAATAAGTGCTACCTTTACGCTGATAAAATAAGAGAAGTGGAGAAAACCAGATGAATCTAATATAATCCATCAACTAAAAAGACAGGGACAGGGCAATAACACAATATGATGAAATACAATTGTAAATAAGCAAGTAAGGCCACTGAGGTTTCTGTAAAGGAGAAATGCATTACCTGAAACAGCAAACCAGAAGGCAAGCTGGTAACAATGAAAAGATAACTATTAAAATATGACTGGATAAAACTGGGCGTTTGGAAGATATGAGAGTCATGAGATAGATTTTAAAAAATGTTAGTATTAGAAACAAGGATAGTAACACACATGCTTACCTATGTTTGACAAAATTTCAGTGCAGTTCTGACAAAGTAATAAGGGAAAATACACAGGAAGTTTTACTTGAGTATCAATGAAGATACAGGTAAAGAAATTGTAGAGAGTTGGAACAATTAAGTGATCTTCTATACTTAAAATATAATTAAATAATGTTTCTTGATGTAAAGAGAATAGGTATTTTATCTTAAACAGCTTATCGCTCTGTCTTCGAGAAAGCAGTAACTAACATTTATAGCATTCCATTCTAGTACACCATTGTAGAGATTAATATTGAACTGTGACTAACATCAAAGTACCTTGTTTTCATAAAAGCTTTTTCTCTATACACAGATTTCACATCTTTTTTTTTCATTTTAATGGTGTATTAAAGTTTAGTACACACCCACCTACACACACACACACACACACACACACACACACACACACACACACACACACACACACACATATATATATATATATATATATATATATATAGGGTCTATATCATATGGTCGAACCGTGATAAGTTCGATTGCGAAAATATCGAACTGCAAACTCCGAAATGTGAATAGTTTGAAAACTCAAAACTTCGACAAATGTAACTCTGAATAGCAATGGTTGTCCAGCTTAAGCACTAAACTTCGAACTTGAAAGTTCGAAATATCACAATGTTGAATTGCAAAAAAAAGCCCTACTTCACACCCAAAACAAAAAAACAAAAAAAATGCTCTATGCAGGGGCCGCGCCCCCCTGTGCCCCCCACACCCTCGCTACTTAAATATACCAACTCTGAGATTGCACTCCAGTGCAGTAAAGGGAAATCTTCCCTTCCCACACTCTATGGCAATCTCTGTTCTACATTTCATACAATCCAGTAATAACACATCATGATACCTATATAACTTATGTATATTATGGAGCACCTTTATGTGCATACACATTGTTTATGCTTATAACACTTTACATCATTATTTATTACCCTATTTCATGCATATGCATGCTTTCACAATGACGCTAAGCATCAGTGAGTATGGAAGGTCCAACTATAACCATTCGGAGTTCCAATCTTCGGAGTTTTGAGTTTTTGAACTATTCACATTTTGGAGTTTACAGTTCAATATTTTCATATTCAAACTTATCACATACATACCTTCAAAATTAAAGCTATTATTAAAAAACACTGGCATGCTTTGAAGACTAACCCATTTTTGATCAATGTCTGGACACTATTTATCATTATATGTGGTATATCGAAAGACGAGCTTTGACTATCTTAATGGAAGATGCCAACTTAGTGATAAAACCAGCGGATAAAGGGGGGAGGGATAGTAGTGATGGATGCAGAAGTTTATACTAGATTACTACTGAGTCTATTGAATGATCAAGCAACTTATTAAATGATATCCCCCCTGGTGATTAAGCGTATTATTAAAGGAGTAATCAATAGATTAAAAATTTTACTGGAAGATAACATGTTAGACAAGGAGTTATTTTTGTTTTTTCATATAGAACACTCAATAGTATCCTTATTTAAAGCATTGCCAAAAATTCATAAGAATATATTACCACCACCACTGTGACCCATTGTCTCAGGGAGAGTTTGGGTCACAGAATATCTTTCTATGCGGGTAGAGGCGAAGTTAAAACCTTTACTTGAACTGTGTCCAAACATACTAAGACTCTGCACATTTTTTGTCTAGATTATATGAGACATGTCATGATTTGAATCTCAATGATGTAATATTAGCTACAATAGATGTAAATAATTTGTTCACAGTTATTAGTAATGATTTTGGTATTAAAGCAATTGAGGAAATTATGAATGCTAAAGATTTATATGATGAGAGGACTAAATGTCTGATGCTAGAAGCATTAAGACTGGTATTAGAAAACAATGTTTTTATTTGTGATGGTCATTATTACAAGCAAAATCAGCGTATTGCCATGGGAACCCTGTGTGCGAACTCGTATGCTAACTTGGTGTTAGCATACTGGGAGCAGAAGTATTTGTTCTATGAACAACAACCATGGAACAAATATGTGCAGTTTTATACAAGATTTGTAGATGATATCTTTTTGTTGTGGGCCCATGATGCAAGTACCCTATAGGAATATATTAACTATATGGATAACACTACCAATTTTTTAAGGTTTTCCCTTAATTTTAGTGTGACAAAATAGCTTTTTTAGATGTAAATGTTATTAAAAATCAGCAAGGCAGTATGCAAACAACCCTATTTAGAAAGGAATGTTGGAAAAATCACGTTTTGGATGCTCATAACATGCACCCTCGGTTTACCTTTCACAAGGTTGTAAAGAGTCAAGTGCTATAGGGTTTCATGCTTATGTTCTGATAATGACTTATTTGATGCAGAAATGGATATTTTGACATAACATCTGTTAGATAAGGGTTACAATGAACAAATGCTGGATAAGGATAGACAAGATATAGTTTTAAAAAGGCATGATAGAGAGAAACCATGGTTTTCAGATAATTCATCAACGGTCACTTATAGAGTTAATTTCTCTCGTCAGTATGGCAATAAGCCTAAAGTGACACTAAAATGTAGTAGTATTATATATGATATTAGTAATATTATTAAACAAAATTGGAAGATTCTTTTAAGTGATGAAAGCCTAAGGGATAGTATAGATAAAGAACCCAAATTTGTATATAGGCGTAATAGTAATTTAAAGGACCTGTTATGTCATGAACCAGAAAAAAGGCAGAAGGGTAGCAAAAAAGTGTTTAAAGTTAGGGACATTTCCCTGCAGACATTGCAAGACATGCACTCTTTTGAATAACCAGGTCACTTTATACAACAAATTACAAATAAAAAATATAGTTTTGAATTTTATGCAGATCGTCATACTGAAAATGTGATCTATCTTGCATAATGTAAACAGTGTTCAAGCTTTTATGTGGGGAAAATGAATTGTAAATTTAAAACCAGAATTTTAAATCATGTGTCTTCCAATAGATTAAAAGATGAAAGAAATGCTTTATACCAGCACATTAAATGTTTTCCGGATCATAGTTTTTCATTTTTGGTAATGCAAATAGTATATGGAGGAAGAAGGGGTGACATTGTTAATACAACTGAATATGCAGAGCTTACATGGATTTTAAATCTAACTGCTGATACAGCACCAGGACTTAATAACTGTGTTCCTTTAAAACCAGCCTTGAAAAAAAAGGCAGGTTAAATGTAAATGTTAATTATTAATTGTTTAATAAGCTTTTATAATATATTTAAGTTGCATTAGAGTTTGTGTATGCTGTCTGAGGAAGGATATCTACCCGAAAGTGCTAACATTTATCATTAAATTATTTTATATTGGCCTAGCTTGGACTCGACCTTCTATCTGTTTGCTGTTTTGTATTCTTGAGAAGAAGAGTCCTTAAGGGAAAGAAAGAAACTTTGGTTTATTTTTTATATGTGGTATGCGTAGAGGCAAAACCATAGGTGAATATCTTTCTGGTTTTAAAAAAGGTAGGGGTGACATTCACCAAATTAAACCAAAAAAGATTTGTGGCAGCACATTCTGTGGAAATTGCACATATTGCAAAATAGTTTCCATAACTAAGTCATTCACCTAGGTTAATACTTCTGGGGTGTTTGACATTAGATATTTGATCACACATACTAGTGAGCGGGTAGTCTCTATGGCAGTTTGCCAGCGTGGAGCTTTTTATGTGCATCAGACATCTAGACCCTTTAACAGACAATAGCTTTACATCTTAGTGACATTAATTGTTGACATCCAAGAAGCACTTTATATAAATATATATTAGATCATACCACAGCCAAATTTATTTTTGTAGGCATTGATATGGTTGTGAGAGAGGGTTTATCTAATTTGCATAAACACCATATTTTTTTCACAGAAAGAAAAGACCTGGATAGTACATTTAGGAGCATTGCTTCAACCAGGACTTAATGAACATTGCTAAAATAAACATTTTTTTTAGGTTTATTTTGGGTATACAGTATATTTTCTCTTCCCCTGCATTATGTTTTCTGGTTTGGATTTGAATTATATTTTGAAATATTTTTCTGCTGAACATTAATGTTAATATTTCATAATGTCTCATGATACACCTTAATTATGGACTGTATCTTTAACCTAAGGCATTAGGTGCAACATTGTAGCCACTTCCGTTCTACACACTGATGACGCCATGGGTGCATAAACTCATCCACTTCTTTGTATATAAATTTGTTGGTTAACAAGTGCATCTTGCTACAATGATTTTGAATTTGGTTATTACTTCTAAAACAGTATATCAGCTGACTAAATTACTTTTGCCAAACATCTTGGAGTAATCATTGGATAGAAACTATGTTTTAACAAACAGACTACATTATCTCAAAACCCCATAAAATGTTAAGTATGTTCTATAAATCTAAACATTATGTAACTAATCCAGCACAGTTAAACATAGCTCATACTTTGCTCCTGCCTATGCTACTCTTCATCTGCTATTTTAACATTCCCAAAAATCACTTATAAATCTTGAACAAACTTACGAGAAAGTTGCCAAATACGCTGTAAATGTCTCCAACCACACTTATAAAGCATTACAAAAAAAAAAATAAATGGCTAGAATTAAATCATCTACTAACTTTTTATCAACTGAAAAACAATGACAACATACCGAGGTACCAGGTCGTTGATAATAAAGGAGAATTGCTGGAGAAGTATTGGCTGTTTGGTGTGTTACTTAATGACAACATATTATTTAAAACCAAAAATTCTCTGCCATTGTCAACTTTAGTAACAATGCACTTCTTCATAAATTAGAAATATCTTTATAAATTAAAAATGTATCTAGCTTTTGTCTTGGTCTTGTTCATACATTTAACCTTGACTCATTGATATCTGGCTCCAACTAACTATCGATTTCTCTCTTAAAATTATCTCAAATCAGTAATGTCAATACTTCCTATATTTCAATCCTTTCTACTTTAAATGATCATAATTTCTATAATTTTCCTAATCCCTAAACTTTCATACCATAGTTCATTCCTCTTATTCTTCTTCCTACTTCATTTTACACAAATATCTTACCTCTGTTTCTGTCTGTCTCACTCACTGAATACATAAAAATTCATAAGTCCTTTATTGCTTTATATGTCTCACTCAGTGAATACATAAAAATTCATAAGTCCTTTATTGCTTTATACACTTGGTATTCAGTCAAAGTAAATATTAATCATGCTGTTTTGTTACAACTGTTATTTTATATCTTGTAATTATGCTGTTGTGAGTCTAAATCTGCTTATTGTTATAATTTTCAGTAATTTAAAACCACTGTAACTTTTTCCCCTCTGCCTCTATTTTTATACCCCAAGCAGACTTCAAATAAATTTTCCTCAGGTAGATGGCAAGTTTTGGAGATGTGATGGAGAAGAAAGAGGCAATTGAAAACATATATTTTGGGAGTGTAGTGAGTTGGCAGACTTTAAAAATTCAATACAGAGTACTCTGTCAGAAATATTGGGTCAGTAAATGGGTGTAACTAAGGAAATTATTTTTTGAGCTGTGATACATGATCTGAATTGCTTAGGTATAATAAGGCCTTTTTAAGTTTAATTCTGGTGGCTGCCAAAAAAGCAATTATTAGAAAATAGAAATAAAAAACTAAACCAATCATATATGAAGTAGTGACTATTGCAACAAAGATAAAAACCTGGAAGTGGGATCTTCAGAAAGGGATAGGAGCAAATTCCATAGAAAAAAATTGAAATTGCGGGAACAATACATGCTGAGTAATGTTTTGGAAGAGGAGTGAGGTTTAAGGGAAGGCAGGAACTGACCAATTTATGCAATGTTGGATAGATGATAATTGTACAGAAAAAAAATACATCTGATATATAATGTTTCTAACTGTGAACACGCTAATATGCTTTGTGCTCTTTTAAATAAATGTATGTTTGCCTATGTCATAAGTGATAATTCAATAAACGTGTTTAAAAAGTGGACTTTGCTTAGCCTGACTACCCAATTAACAAGGGGAAATAAATACATACATTTGAATTATTATTTGGCATAGGGAAATATTTTTGTATGGCAGTGTTTTCTTCTTTATGCTGTCAACTAGCGAATTAAGGAAATATTTTTTCAATGGCTGTACAGCTCTGTACAGCAGCTGTAAAGCTGTGTGAATTAAATCTGACCCTATAAACAAGCCAAACGTTTACTTTAAAACTCTTATCTACTAATCTCTCACAACTGTGACA
The DNA here is from genome assembly GCF_019279795.1 of Protopterus annectens. Taxonomy (NCBI): domain Eukaryota; kingdom Metazoa; phylum Chordata; order Ceratodontiformes; family Protopteridae; genus Protopterus; species Protopterus annectens. The sequence goes on along the minus strand of NC_056737.1, from coordinate 1,582,120,380 downwards.
TCTTATGATGGTCCCATAGCCCATTCTTTCTCTTACCAATAAACTACCTTTTGTTAGTTCATCAACATGGAACATTTAGATTTTCCCTACAGAATAAGACAGGAATCACATGCATGCCCCCAGCTTTATCAGTGCATATTTTCAGACTGTGCCACCTCATATGACGTCAACCCATGTGATAAACATTTCCGGGGGGTGTGTGTGTGTGTGTGTGTGTATATATATATATATATATATATATATATATATATATATATATATATATATATATATATGTGCTACAAAATCCTGAAAACCCAAAATCCTGAAGACCAAACTACTGAGACCAAAATCTTGAAAGTACAAAATATATAAAATATAGTAAGTGTTGGTATCCTGTGTGTATTCAGTATTTTGAGTTTTCAGTATTTTGAATTTTCAGTATTTTGAACTTTCGAAATTTTGGTCTCAGGATTTTGGTCTTCAGGTTTTTGGGCTTTCAGGATTCTGTAGCACTCACACACACACACACACACACACACACACACACACACACACACACACATATATATATATATATATATATATATATATATATATATATAGATAGGTTTAGAGGTTCAGAGGTGTGTACTAGGCTAATGACCCTGGAGCCTTTCAAGCCCAGCCAGGGTTAGGAGGGTGGCCTAATGGTTAAGGCTTTTGCCTTATAAACACAAGGTGCAGGGTTTGAGTCTCACAAAGGATAATTGGCTGGGCTTAAAATGGTTCACAAGGGCAGTTAGCCTAGTACTGATCTATGAACATATGAACCTATGAATCTATAGGATTACCCTGCATCCAACCCAACCTTAGTTCCCTGTGCCTCTGTCAAGTAGGACCACTGAAGTGATCCCTGGGATGAATTTTCTATTTCCTATCCACTCATCAAGATTTCTGTTGAAGAGGGCCAGTGAGGTGCTCTGCTTGACATGTATGGGAAGTCTGTTCCATAGCATGGGCAGTCTCTGGGTTATGAACCTGTCCCTCCAGCATGTTCTGTTGATTGTGGTAATGAGGATGAGGTCTATGAAATGTAGTGTGAGGGGATTAGGATTTCTTTAGATGTAGCATTCCTAATATTGCTGGGTCAGATATGGCTTTGTAAGTCAAGCAGAGATAGCCTCTATGTAGGCGATATGAGACAAAGAATAGTTGGAGTTTTTTGAGTCTGTCCATATAGGACAAGTGTTTAAGGCCTAGGATCCTCGTTGTGAGGTACTTTTGTGGCCTATCCAGTTGTTGCAGGTGTCTAGTGAGGTACATGCCAAATGAGGCATTGTACTCGATGACTAGCCTAATGAAGCAAGAGTAGAGGGAGACAATGACCTCTTTCTTCCTGGATGCAAAACCCTTAGTAATGAGATGGGCCACATAGAAGGACTTTCTGGTCACAGTGGCAATGTGGAGGTCAAAAACGAGGTTGCTGTCAACCTGTGTTCCCACATCTCTTATAACACCTTCTGTGTTCAGTGGACTACCACCAATGTGGTTATTCATGGGAACCGGGCTTTTTCCAAAGGGGATGATGACACATATTTTGGCATTGAGCTTAAGGCCATGGTTCTGACACCAGTTGTTGGTCTCAGTAAGGCCTTTCTGTAGGATGTTAACATCACTTGGGGAGTTAATAATAGCTCCCAACTTGCAATCATCTGTGAACTTTGTCAGCCAGAGTCCCTTTGTGTTGGCCTTGACTTCAGAGAAGTAGATAAAAAACAGGAGTGGACCCAGGACCAACATACCCATCTTTCAGAAATAAAGATTGTCTTTTTTTCCACACTAAATTATCATTCCAGATAAAATACACACACTGACACACACACACACACACACACACACTATATATATATATATATATATATATATATATATATATATATATATATATATATATATATATATATACACATATGGGTTCCGGACGTTTGCTCAAGTGAGCAAATGACCGAAACCCAAATAGCCGGGCATACTTATGCGAAAGTACTTTTCACCAAAGAAGCACTTTCACGTAAGTATGCCTGTTGCTGAGGCTGTGCTATGGTGCGGGTAAGGGAAATTTCCCTTTTTGCCACTGTAGTGTGGTCTCGGAGGGAGAATATTAAAGTAAGGGGGGTGTGGGGGGTACAATGTAAATGTAGTGTTATTTTTTTTTTTTGTAAGATGCTTTAATGAAAGCACTTTTTCGATAAAAGCACTTTCGTTAAAGTGTGTTCAGTTATTATGGATTTGGATGTTTGCTCATTCAAGCAAACATCCTAGATCCATGTGTGTATATATATATATATATATATATATATATATATATATATATATGTGTGTGTGTGTGTGTGTGTGTGTGTGTGTGTGCAGTATATATATATATATATATATATATATATATATATATATATATATATATATATATACAGTTTAAAAAGTCAGTTCTGTGTTAGGTCAACAGCTGCCTAATTGACCGTATATTGTCAACCATAAATAATTGTCTCTTGAAAAATTTTCCTCCCAGGTGAAGATGGCAACATCAAGTTATTAACAAATTTCATCTTCAGCTATCATGCATGATGAAGTGTAACTCAAGTTCAAATGATCCAGGTAACAAAACATCTATAGACCAATTGATAATATTAAAAAATTATGTGTAGTAAAATCAATCCAGTGAAACCATATTGCTGTGATATAGCATTTAACAAATGTAGCTAAAATAGTAATTATGGACCTGCTGCCAGAGTACACACTCCCTGAAATATGTCTAACAAAGATTGACACCATGTGAAATCGGACATATATTTAAGCCTTTCCTCTTATAATTTAGAAATTATAAAGTGGAATCACAGCTTTTTTAATTAAATTATTTAATTATTATAAACTGCCTTCAAAAACTTAGGAGACCTCAAAATAGCTATTTAATGTTACAAAATATGAAAAAATGATTTAAATATAGACTGCAGAGGTGATACAAATAAAAAAACTTACTGAATATATATGTTTTTACAACTAAAATTATGGGAAAGGAGGAAACTACATATCTGACTCTCTTGCAATGCCCTTATACTCTCCCAGACATTAACAGTATTTATAAATGAACTGCCCAAATGTTTCCAGTATTTTAGTTCAGGATAATGCTTATATTTAGGAAAATATTACATCTGACGGTTATATCCATCAATCTAGGACTGCTTTCTTTCCAAAAAATGCATGTTGTCATTATTGAGCTCAAAAACTAAAAACTAGAACAAAAAGCTAAAACTAGTTGCTTCTAACTGCTAAAAACAAAACAAAACAAAAAAATTGCTGAAAGTATTTAGTAGTGCCATGATTCCAATCTCAATTTATGCTGGACGGCAAACACAAGATCAAACTCTAATATTAGAATAATTGATAATTCTTAATTCATCATTACTATATCAATTTTTACTTTTGTCATATTTAAGTTAATACATTTTTCCTTAAGGTTCTTAAATGCATAAATAAAATTAAGGTGCACTCTAATATATGAAAGGCTATATCTGTTAATTGAATTCAGAACAAATAAGTATAAAGATAGGAAGAAGACAGGGATAACCTTTATTCCCTTTATATTATTAATTTATGTTTAAAACTGCTGTGTATCTGCCATGTAAAACTATTGTTTAGCTAAACAATACCAATAGAGGAAATTCAATTCCACCACAAAAAGCCTGAAATCCACTCAAAACCAGGATAAAAATGTAAAAAATGTTACTAGCACAAAAAAACAAAACAAAACAAAAAAAAACAATAAAATCACAATGAACAATTTATCTTCTCTTGTGCCTTGGCTACAAAAAGCAGAAATAATAAAATTCTGCTTTAAAAATAACACTTGACTAAGTTACCCTTAGCATACATTTACTTGGATGATGGAAAATGAATACCACAAAGTGCTTTTATATTGTACTTTTAATTTGTATTTGCCTTTAGAGTGTATATTCCCCCAACACACATTTCCCTCATATCTATAATGCATTTCAGTTTACAAATATACAATTAACTCATTAATCAATTAAAAATTTCCAATTACATTCACAATTCCAACCCATGGGAACCAGGGTACCATACTTCAAGATAAAAGCAGACTCCTTATACAAGTGTCATAGTGATCTATATAATTTTTTTCTAAAATACTTGCTCCATCAGGACTACCATTGTGGTATATCTTAAAGTGCATTGCTACTGGACTTTCTATTTTACTTTTTCTAATGTCTCTGATATGGTCTAATAAACTGGTCCTAAATGTTTTCTTAATTTCCCCTACATTAAACTTCCTACAGGGATATTTCCATATGTAAACAATGCCTTCAGGTCCACATTTATAACTCTCCTGAATTTTGTATTTCTTTCCATTTATTGTTTCAAAACTTTTAACTATATACCCACAGCAATTACAATTTCCACAAGAAAATGTTACTTTTCATCATTACATTCTTCACTAATTTATCTGAGGGTAAAATAAATCTACCATGAACTATTATATCTCTAATATTTCTCCCCCTCTTATATGAAACACATAATTTCCTATTTTTTTATGTGCAAAATCATTGTGTTGAGTAAGAAAACCCCAATAAAATTTACTAATTTTAATAAATCTGTGCTAAAAATACTATAAGTACTTACAAAACACATTTGTTCTTTTTTACTTTTTTGTTGTCCTGCAGCATTATAACACATTAATCTGTCCTGTTGCCTATCCCCCACTCTCTTTTCAATTTATCAATAATTTTGTATAAAATATCCCTATCATAGCCCCTTTTAACAAATAAATTCATAGTTTTACTTACCTCTTCCTCAAATTCCTTACTGTCATTACATAACCGATGAATTCTAAGGAATTCTCCATAAGGTAGGGCTTTAAGTACATGGGAAGGGTGTCAGCTATTTCCATGCAAATACTGATTTCCGTCATCAAACATCCTATGTATACTGGTCTTAATTATGTTTTGTTCATTCCCATCAAGGATAATATCCAAAAAAGGTACTCTGCTCCCAACCTTTACTCCATTAAACCTCAACCCAAACCTATTAACATTCAAACTTTGTATAAACTGTTCTACATTATCTAGTCCCCCTTTACAAATAAAATTTAAATCATCAATAAATCTAAAATAACTAAACACATGTTCCCATGTGATGGAATAAAACTATGGTTCAGCTAAATTTCCAGAAATGTATAACACTACCCTTTACAGATTATGCCACGGTTTACTCTTCCATCCTTCATCTGATGTACCACGTATACTTGATGTCATAGGTACATCTGTGCTCATTTCACATTACAAATTAAATCTAAACAAATATTTATTCTCTTTAAATGATAGTTGAACTTCTCTTGGCCCCCTGGTATTTCACACAAATAAATTAATGGCATTCAAAAATACAGAGAAAGCATTTCCTAAAACAACCAAATTTTCGTCGTGAATAATGCTGTCAAAGTAAATTGCATTATTTGTTTGATGTTCTTTTAAAAAGATAGATTTCTAGTGTATCTACATAATTTAGCCCCTTTGGCATAAGTCTGTTATTTTTTTCATTTTCCCTTACTGTTACAGCATTCTTATACTCCTTCTATGTATAACCTCCAGAAACCAGTACAGTAATAATAATGTAGCTTTACCACTAATTTATGTAGTTGTAGGATGACATTGACATCTCTTTAATACATAACCCTAACTATGAGCCCACCATCCTGATAAACTGCACCACTATCCCTTTAGATTGCCTTATATGAATGATGAAATTACCCCAAATCCTTCTTCTCTTATGAACTCTTTAGAAACACCAATTGAAGCATATATGTTTCTCCTGGTCACTCCCTGCCCAATTACAATTCCCCCCTTTTTTTTTTTTTTGCTACATGTTTTGCTTGAGACAAACCGCTTTTTCTTAAATATTATGCTACTCTTGGAATCATTAATGAAGAAGATGATTTTACCCTCCACTTAAAATAATATCTGCTACAAATATTCTAAATTAAACTGGCTTACCAGCTTGCATTTACTTTATTGGTCCATGCTTATGTGTGAGTCACTTTTCAGAAAACCATGACCCTATAAGCCTGTTCCATCATGCAGACTCATATCCCACACAAACCCATATAGAAGACTTTGCTCCCTATACCCCCTTACTTAACATAAACAATTTTGAAGTCACACAGCCACAGGTTACATTATAATATCTGTATATATGAGTCTGTTTGTAGGAAGGGATTAATTAGATTTTGGCTGACTGAAAAACTGTGTAATCAAATAAATAAATGTCAGCTACAGAGTTTATTTATTTTATTTATTATTTAAGTTAGATTGGCTAGTAGAATACCCTTTTCAGACATAACTTGAACACAGAGGGATTTGGAAAATATTATACACAAAACACTCATCTACATTTGTGAAAAGATAGTCAGAAAATATACATAGGTAAGTAGTAGGTTAGCTGCCACTGAAGGCCATTTTAAGTGTAGCCAATTTCCCCTTTAAAGGTGAGAATCAAACCCTGTACCTTCTATTTGTGAGCTAGACACCTAAATCATTATAAACAGAGGCTGAAGGAATCAAACCCTGTATTACAGGAAACTACAGCTTGTAGCCTTAACTTCTGCACCAACTGCCAGATCATATACGTTTACTGACTACTGCATGTTTAGCGAATAACCAGTTAGCAACCAAAGGTGAGAATCAAGCCCTATACTTTGTGAGTTAAATACCTTAACCATTAAGCCAAACCCCAACCCCTAACTGGTAGGCAGAAAACCACATGTCAGTTACCCCCTTATTCTCAAACTTTGCTTCTTGTCAGTAAGCCATCCTCTTGCTATCTGTCTCACTGTTGACAACAGTATGTTCATCTGCATCATAATGACCTAGAATGGATTAAAAAACAAAGCAGCAGAAGGTTAGTTTTCCAAAGAATAATTTGGGAGTAAAGCCAGCTTTCCTTCTAAAACGGAAAAATGTTCAACTGCCCTGCTATATGTGTGTCCCCTGGTGGTGATTTTTATAATTGCAACATTTTCTGGCAGCACATTTGCAGCTATAGGAATGACTATAGCCATGCATGGAAGCTCTAATGTGCAGCCCATACTTTGCCGTTACACCCAGGAATAAAGAATATTAAGGCATGTAAAGAATAAAAAGTCACCATTTCCACAGTGATATGATATTTGAAAAGGCTGTAAGATCATTGATGTTTGTTTGCTGAGTTAGAGACCTCCACTTCAGTGGGTTGTTTGAAGTGTATACTGATTGGGAGGACCAAATGGACTGCAAGGAGATATTCAAGAGGCAAGTGACCTGTGGTCAAATTAGAGCAATTTGGGAGCAAATTAAAAAATAAGCCAGTTTCTTACCAGGCTTGTTACTTTGTGATGTAGGCAACCCTTTGCTTTTCCACCAGCCTCATATGAGTGATAATATAAAAGACTTTGCTAAAAATCACATAAGCCACAAGGAGTACCTATTGAAAATCTGTAGACAGTAAGTGCAATCTTTGCAAAAGAACGCTTTTATGTATGAATGGGAGAAAATATACTCATTCCAAGAGTGCAGCATATTAGCTACCATGATCGTGGATTTAGTATATATAAAAAGCATGTCTTTAGGGACACAGACAACCATTTCAGTAAAAATATTTTAAAATAGTAACACTGAGCTTGTTTTGTTGTCTGGTAGTGTGTGTGTGTGTGTGTGTGTGTGTGTGTGTGTGTGTGTGTGTGTGTGTGTGTGTGTGTGTGTGTGTGTGTATGTCTTTGATTTTCAAACTATCAGGACTTGCAGTACTGTGTTTTAACATGTGCCATAAGCATATGTTTAAGCTTTGCTATTTTTTTTTAATCCTACATACCATCATCTCATTGGTTAGCTAGGGAATCAGTTCAGCTTGCCTTATATGAGTTTAGCTCACTGGCTAGACATCTCCTAGTCCAGCAGAGACTGGTGGCCCCAGTCCTTCAGTTCTGCGGAATGCAAGCTACGTTTGGCTACTATACAAAAAAGTAGACCAGAACTTCTGCTGTATGGTAAACACATCTGCCTGCATTTAATGAACAGCAACATCCTCTGTAAACATTATCATAAGCCAGGAATGCCTTCCAAGGCAGGAAGTGTTGGAAACATCCGTGATCTAAGAGTTCAGTCCCTCTTGTTTCTTTGATCTATGGCCTGGTCTGGCTTTTATGCCAAGACAACTATCAAACATATTGATTGTCTTTGCTTTTATCATCAGTTTAGTATTCCCTGTAGTATACCTGTCATAAGTATCAGAAAATATTGTTTCATACACGTGTGTGTGTGAGGGTGTGCAAATGTCTGAATTTTATTATCAGTTTTATTGACAGCAAGCAGATACGTGGCAAAATGAACTGTCAACATTACTACCCATCTCTATAGGTGTCCCAAAAGGTTCAATACTTGGGCCACTACTCTTTACAATCTTTACAAACTCTACCCTGCTACTCCCCTAGCCACTGTCCTACAACTCCTCTCTCATCTGTGCTGCACCCTCCCTTCCAGAGCTACTGGAAATAACTCAAAAATCCTTCCTAGACATAGAATCCTACCTCTCTGACTGTCAGCTCATACTCAGGCCAAATAAAACTAATGCTCTTCAACAAAAACAAAACACAAAACCATACTTCTCCATTTATCATATATTCTTCCAGCAAACCAAAATTAAACCTGTCCCTCAAACCAAACTACTTGGAGTCACCACTGACAATTGCCTGAGATTTGACAAACACTTAGCACTGGTCATTAAAAAAGCCCATATAAAACTAGGCTCACTCTACAGAATCAAGTCATTCCTAATCAGCACTACCACGCAATCAATTGCCAGGACTACTATCTATGCTTCTGTATGCATCTCCCATCTTCACTAACCTAAAAAAAAACAGACTTAAATAAACTAGAGGCCTGCTACAACAAAATCGCCAGATTCGCAACGGACTCCCCTTACAAATCCCATTATTATGCTGCCCTTCATAAACTCAACTGGCTTGAACTACCCAATCTCTTATCTTACAACCAACTAACTACTATCCATACCATCATATGTCATCCTGATAAATGTCTGGCACTCCAAAACCTGGTACAATCATACTTTAATAATAGAAACCTAAGATCATCTGACAGATTCCTATCAAAAGACTCGAAATCCAACAATAGCTACGGACATTCTCTGTTCTGCAACCAAATATCCAGAACCTGGAACTCCATCCCTCAACACATGCTAAATGTCACCAACTCATCCAAGTTTAAACAACTTATCAGGAAACACTTAACCACCAACTATCTCTGCTCCTGCACATCTCCAGGGTGATCATACATCCCATTCTTCTAGCTCTCCTACATCACATCTGTTTTTTTTTCTATCTCTCTATTGCAATATGTTCCCCTTCCACTCCCACTACCCATTTCCCCTTCTCTTGGGTTACCCCTAATCTCTCCCTTCTACACCCCTCCTTTCCCCAAGTTCTCTGCACCTTGCTCCTTTATCTCTGAGTTCCCATAAACACAAGTGTTGTCACTGCTATTCCCAACTGACTGTCAGAATGACTTATTTTTGTATTATACTGCTGTTTATAACTGTGTCATAATACTGCATGCGGATTGCAATGTTTTACATTTTCAAAGTCAGACACTGCTAGATATTATACTCTGTTTATTCTATACACTTTCTTTGGATTGCCTAGCAAATAATGTTATATGTGTTTAGTTTGTAGTGGAGCTTTTTAGATTTTCTAGTTAGACTCTCCTGGATATTGTATTCTGTTTCTTCTATACGCTTTCTTTGTATTACCTAGTTTATATTGTTATGTGTTTAGTTTGTAGTGGAGCTTTTCTCCCCAGGCCTCCACTGCAAATGGACTACTAGTCCAGTCGGACCATCCTGGTAAACAAATGTCAAATAAAATAAATATTGTCATTAACTGATCTTTGTACATTTTTTATTAACTGCACATTACTGCATCTTATAGCTTTTTGTTAGGCTGTACATTACTTTGCCATATTGATGTTATACTTAACATTTCATTCTCTGTAACAAGATTATGACTTAAAAGGAGCCCTAGTGGTTCAGTTCACTTATTTGTGAAAAGAAACAAACAAATACACAATATGAAGACTTGATAGCTGGAATTCAGAAAGGGTAACCGCAAGTGATAAGCCTAACCATGAGCAGGTTACCCCTCAGGTAAACCCAGTTTGTGGCAGAATGGTTAGTAAGGGGGTAGGTGTTAATGAAAATCTGGCTAAGCCAGGAGAGCAGGTATTTTTGGTTTCAGTAGATAATAGTCTTAGTAAAGGAATAAGTAGTATATTACATAATTGTTGGGAATTTTTGATGCCAGATGGTGAATTGAGAAATTTATTCCTGTACCATCCCTCTTTTTTACATAAAATGGGAAAAAAATATAAAGGATTTTTTTATTTAATTTCTCCTAGTGATAGGTTATACGCGAGTCCCTCTTTGGTGGGTACACACCCTTGTGGGGGTTGCAGTATATGTCCTTATATTGTTAAAAGTTTTACTAAAATAAATGGTGTCCGTTTTTTGACTACAAGTAGATTTTCCTGTGATAGTAACGGTGTTGTACATGCCTTAAAATGCCCCTGTGATTTGTATTATATAGAAGAGAGTAAAAAAAAAAATAAAGTAAGAATACAAGAACATATTAGGGACATAAAAAAGAATAAAATTGAGAGTAACATTGCCATGCATTTTAAAGCAAAACATAATGGTGATTATTCCCTTCTAAGAGTTTGTGTTTTGGAACAAGTTTTTGTGCAGGTTGGGGAAATGTGTAATGTTAAGGACAAACTGCTTTACAAATAATCTATTTATATTTTAAAATCTGATACTATGCTACCTGCAGGTTTAAATTTGGAAGTTAACTGGAAGCAGTTTTTATGTAACTGATTTATTGGTTTTAATTAATGTACTATAAAAGCTGTGTGATTTTTGCAGTATGTATTACTCCTAGAAGGCTGTGAGCCGAGGCGCTAGAGTGTCTTAAGTGCTGTTTTATATTAAAACTGTCTTCTACTGTGGCCAGTTGTGGATTATTTGCTTTCCTTCAAGTTGTTTTCATGTGTTTTTTACCCCTCAAGTAACCCTTTCTAATTCATAGACTGCCCTGCCACACTAATTTTCCACTAGTGGGAGCATCAGCATGTTGGGTGGTCCTGCCAGGTATATCAGCTGGTAATTAGGCAACCCCAGGAGCCACTAATGTTAATTAGGCAATCCCAGGAGCCCCTAATGCTAATTAGGCATGTGTTCTCCTCTTGAAATGCCTGCAGCGGCCAGTTTACATTGTTGAATGATTCAGAGAATCACTTGGCAGTGCAAGTTACTGCATTCAACCAGAAAATATATCTGTCAAAAGACAATAGTCACCCACTGACTTCAATGGAAGAAGTTGTGGTGTGAGTACGTTCAGCAGATATGTGAGTAGAAGTTTGTGTGCATACCTGTAGGGGCATGAGTGGAATCAGATGAATATGTGCATTTGTGTATGTTTATGTGTGTCTGTGATTTCATCAGGATATGTGTGTGTGTGTGTGTGTGTGTGTGTGTGTGTGTGATACCTTTCAAGTGTACTGAATTATTGGGAATTTACTAGTTTTGAGTGTAAAATAATTGGGGTGCCACAAATTCCTGAGTGGCCCCTTTAATTCCCAATTTTTTCTTTTCTTTTGGGGGGAGTACAACTTTAAATTTATTGCCGACATCACCATGTGCCTTGCAGGAGTGTGCGTGATGACATCGCTTTGTGAGACAGACTGCCAGCCTGTTGGAGATGTGGACTGTGTTTAAACTTGACAACCTGGAAATTTGAATAGCATCAGCCTCTGTGTGTGTGTGTGTGTGTGTGTCTGTCTATGACTGTGTGTGTGTGTGTGAGTGTGGGGGTAATGCCTGTTCGAATGAGATGCATGGGCCACCAGTGGTAACTACTGGTGCACAAGGCTGGCAGCACTACTGGCAGAAAACATGCAATTCAGAGACACATAATGATCTGACAATGAGGTCATCCTCCTTGTGGCTAATGCTATTTCTGCATCACATTGTTCCCATTTCACGTCAATTGACCTACCCTTAGTAGGCAATTCAAACAAGCAGATGTGATCTTTCTGAATATTACTGGTTGTTTTTCCTTAAACTGTCAATCAGAAAACATTGTTTTAAACACTGGGCAGATTACCAAGTAAAATTAAATGAATACATTTTTCTTGATTCCCATATAAAGAAACAAAACAAAACAATTTATCTGCGCCCTTTCTTCCTTCCCTAATGATATATTATGTGTGTGTATTTGTATTCTCTGCTTCTGTGAAGAATATTACTGTGACAATTTTTTTTTCTTTTTGAGACACCTACCTCTCCTCAAAGCCATATATATTTAAACTATGTCAGCTTGTTCTAATATATTTTTTTTATTTATTTATTACACTTTACTAGCAGGGTGGGTAGGCTGGAATATGTACAAATGATGCAATACTAAAAGCATAGTCAAAGCACAATTTAAAATGAAAGTTAATAAGTAAAATGCAATTGATTATTTACATTATAAGCAAGTAAATGTTTACATTAAGCATCATCTAGATTTTTTTCAGACAAATATGTCTGAGCAGTTCAAGATAAACTGAAGCTTCATACATAGTGAGATAAACAGGAGATGAAGCTTCATATGCCAGACAGTGCGAATGTGAATTAGCTATTGTCCTTGAAGCAATTGCCACATTAATCTTTGAGGATGGCATTTTTCAACTGACATTTGAAGCTGTCTAGGGAATTTTCTAATCTCTATTGGCATTTTGTTCCATATAGTTTAGTAAAAGTCCATTCACCAACTGTTGCTGTAAATCTAGACCTTAGAAGGGTGAGTGATTCCTCTGGGTCAACTCTTAATGTGTAGCTCTGTTGTCTAATTTAAAGTAACTTCCTGAGTGGAGTTGAGGACAGTGGCCTAGTTTTGAGATTTTGTAGATTTGGGAAGCCAGCAAAATAGTTGCCTGCTTGTTGGTAGGTAATCAGTGAAATTGTTCCAGAAGCTGGCAGTGGTGAGTTCTCTGGTTTGATAAAACAAAAAAGAAAAAAAAAATTGCAGATTTTTTTGATCATTGTCTGGCTTTTTATATTGTTTTGCTAAAGTGTGGGGTAATTATTGACAATCCATAGGCTATTTTTGGGATTGGTGCATTTCTAGCAAGAGGATAGTAGGATGAGGGGGAAGGAAAATGTGAGATTTTGTAGTATAGTTTCAATTGCTGAAGAGATTTTTTAATGGTGAAATAAATGCACTTGTTGGAATGAAGGAATGGGTATCGATTAACAGGCCCTGGTATTTTTGTTGTGATGTTTTCTAGCTTTTGGGAAGCTTTTGTGGGATCCGAAAGGTCATAATACTTGATTTTGATGTATCAGTGAGCAATCTATTGTTTATTTGTCTGAATATCAAGGGCTGTGAAACTATGTTGTGATTTCTGTTGTGGTGAGCATAGTCGTTCATGAGATTCAAGGAAGAAGATATTGCCTGCATGCATAATTTTGTAAAAGTAAGAGAGGTTGTTAATAAATAGTCAGACGTGCAGTGGATCTGACTCCAGTCCTTGAGAGACACCTGTACTTAATGTGCCATAAGAAGAGAGCTGGTTGTCAGCAGGACAGTTTGCTTAAATGAAGTAGCAACATGTGGTTCTGTTTATACAAGGAAAAAGGAATTATCTTAATTAAACAGGCTGTGAAGCTGTTGGACTTATTTTGAGTATGGTTAACTGATATTGTTATATAACAAAAATATTGTAAGAGAATAGGGGAGGATTAGCCAGTGTGGATACCCTACCCCATTGGTGGACATTTGGCCATATTCAAATGAGGTGTATTTTACCTCCACCAATTAAAACACCTGGCTATTCTTGCCCTGTCCTCATAAATCCCTTATAACCAGGGCAGAGCTCACTGTAAAACCATGAAGATTTGACTGCAAGAAAGCTCATCCATCTGTGAAGACTAAAAAACTGTACCAGTTGCCTTATCCCTCTGGAAAAGAGGGTAGGTAAGCCATCTATGGTCAGCTGTGGGTCAAATTTGCTTCTATCCCAATCAAAGTTTTCTTTTACCAGTAAAGGGTCCATTTTGCAGATTAGACTTAAACCACTGAATTGTACTGAGTCAGAAGTTGAGTCTGCACTGTTTGTAAAACAGCAGATCATAACTGATGGTCTTGAAGGCTCTAGTCATGTCCATGAATAAACCTTCTATTAAAAGGAATTCATTCATGTTGTTGCCAATGGTATTTGTGGTAGTGATTATGTCAGATATGGCTCTCAGATGTAAGTGACTGATCTATCTAAGTCCCTTTCTTCTGCATTGTATGTTAAAATGATCAGGCTACTTTCATGTGGTTTCTAGTTTAGGTCTTGCACCATTAAATGCCTTTTATATCAGTCCTGACTGCTCACAGCACTATTGACTGGTCATTAAGCACATGCTTGTAAGAATACACTAGCATACTGCTTTGTTTTATAAATGCATCCTGCTGCACATGCTGGCCTCCTACCTACTCACTGCTCACTACCATCTCAGACTGCTTTTCCTGCCTCGTGTTTTAGTTTGTTTGATATGAGCATGCCCAAGGACTACTTCTATTGTTGTTGTTTGTTATTGTTGTTGTTGCTGCTGCTGCTGTTACAGCCTCCTGCATTGCTGTGTGCTCTTCCCCAGTATTTTGTTTTGGACGCATATTATTTTCCTGCACTGAATATAAGTGGTCACTCCAACATCCACACCAAGTTCATTGTGTTATCCTTTTCTATTTACCTCTTTCTGTATATTGCTGTTTTTTGTCTTGTCTATAAACTTGTGCTATTTTCCTACTAGCTCTTCTGCAATATCTCTTCTGAATATAAAGTGAACAGGTCCCAAATGCTATGGGATTATGAAGAAATCTGAAAGGCTACACTGCCTTTCTCCATCAGGGAATTTCATGCTTACTCACTGAATATGAACCATTAAATCCACTTCTAAAACACATTGCTGATATTGCTGCAAATATGTAAACAAGTAAAACCATGTTACAGACCAGCTCCATATCAGTCCCACAAGTATGAAAAATAATGTATGACAGCCAAGTAAATCTAAAAATCATGATGAATCCAGATACTAAAGCATTTCCTGTTGTCCCCTCACCCACACTACTTATATATAACTACTACAGAATCACTCTACCTGAAGCAAATGGGAATATTTTGAGGTACCATAACCTCAGACATAATATATATTGATGATATTTGAACTTTCAGTCCCGCTATTCTGCAGATCACAAATGAAGTCTTAGGATTTTTGAAGAAAGTAACGTTTTACTTCTGCTGCAGTGAGCTACTTATAATAACAGGTACTAGCCACATTTAAAGACTCCACCAGCTAAAATAAACAAGATCACATAGTGCTGCCCAAACTTGATGTACTAACCACAGTGCAACACAGGGCCAGCAAGGACAGGTATAGATTTTAAACAGTGACTAAAATGTCAAAATGGATTACTTAAGCAAGAACAAGCACAACTACAAGTAATGCAAAACCATACAAATGGGCTGAGACTTATGTGGCATTTACTTGTGGTTCTGGTAGATCAGAAGCCTCTGGCTTTGTCTTAGGATTTAACCATGTTGCCATATCTGACTCTGTGGCATACAGAGATGAAGCCATGACTATGACCACAATGGGCGGCATCTGGACAGTGTCCCTTGTATTACAGAATCTAGTAAGGAGATGTGGGAATAAGTGGCCACTGCCATCTTCTCCAGCTTGAGAGGAGGGAGGGAGTGTAGATAAGCCCAGTGCAGCTGTGCCCCCTAATGAAGGCTGGGGCTGGCATAAAGTCACACTGTCTGCTTGCTGCACACCAAGCAGTAAAGAGGTCAGTAACTGGAAGCCAGTGCATATAAGGTTGTGCATATATGCATCATAGTGCTGCCATTGTGTGTTCCTCCTATGACAGTGCATGTGCCAGATCTACAAGACACATGGTTGTGCTAATTAATACAAAACATGACCTCCCCCATCTCTATGTGGAGTGTCATTGCCATTAGATAGCTCCCAGCCCTGTAGGCAGTTAAGGCTGCCCTTTCATTCTGTTATATTTGTCTGGAGGTGAAGCCAGACCATCAAGCTAGTGGTGTAAAAGCAGTCGTGGAGTGGGTACAGGGTGGAAAAGGGCTTGGACTAAATAATTTGCTTACTGGCTGGATGAAACCCCCTCCCATCAGCTCTACTATGAGCTCAACACCTATGGAAGGGGGACAATTCTTGGTAGGCATCTGGGGGGGGGGGGGTGCCAGAAAACAAAAATATGTTGCCATGGGAAAATTAGAACATGTCCACATCCTTATAAGGATTATAATTGTAGTAACTCTTCAGCAATCACCTTTTCTTCACAATGTCTTTCTTTCTTTTCCATGTACTATAATGCCTTGCAGTGTTTTAATTCATCTGCATGTAAGGACTACTTGGCTGACTGTCTCTCTCCATTTCAACACTTAATCAATAAGTTGCAGTTTTTCTTAACTAGTGTATTACCTCCACCATCCCCACACCCTCATACTAGAGCTCTGGTTCTAACCTTATTTTCATGTTGATTACTAATGTTTGGTTTATTAATGTTCTGTCTTCTTCTACGTCTCATTTTCCAGTCAATATCTAGACATCATTTGATATTAGTTCATTATTAGTTTCCAGGTACAGCTTCTAAGATTAAGGGTATGTAGCTAAAGTTAAGTGGAATGAATTATGTTAAAACAAACCAGACACTGACAAAGGTTAAATATTGATTTCCATTTTTCTGATAATGTCATTTACAGGAACAACTTATTAAGGAGATCAAGATGGTATTACCAGTTCTGTTACTGTTCATTCCTGTCCCAGTGTTCTGGGCACTTTATGATCAACAGGTAAGAAATGAAGTGCAACAAAATGATGTCATCACCAGGTGTTTTAAATAAAAAAGTGTGCTGCAGGTAATGCTATTGGTGATCAGCTACAACAGCTTAAAATGTGCTTTATTCACAATCATTGTTTTACAGTTTCCCTCAGTATTCCTGCATGATATGAGAGTTCAGGTGTTTTAAATAAAAAAGTGTGCTGCAGGTAACACTATTGGTGATCAGCTGCAACAGCTTAAAATGTGCTTTATTCACATTGTTTTACAATTTCCCTCAGTATTCCTGCATGATATGAGAGTTCATAAAACTTTTAGAAACAGTGTGTGCATTTAAACAAAGCTACAAACTATTACACTCAGGAGTAATCACCAAAATCACAACAGAGTAAATTCATATCCTCTGTCTGACTTGACATGCCTACATAGCCTGTTGCAAAAGTAAACAAATGTTAGAGAAAATTATCTACTGAATGTAGTGATGAAACTGTAGACCATGGACTTTACATAACTACATTTTCTGTTTATGTTATAACATAGCACGGTGAGTGCCACCAGTAATAGGCTAATTTTGCCACTGGGCAGTCATATTTCTGTGTATCAATTTGAAGGAGATGTATGATGTTGAGAAAATATTTGTTTATGATATTGAGAAAATACCCGTTTTGAATTTTTGTAAACAAAAAAATTCCATACTGAGAACCATGAGTCAGTAGAACCTTTATTTTAATGGTAAGGCAAAAGTATATGCACACACTATATCTAAAATGTACATATACTTTGAACTTTGCATTAAAATAATGACTTGGACCAGAGACTAATCAACACTAGAAAGACCTTTTTACTTTGTCAAGACCAGTCCAGTATTTTATTTTATTGGTGAAGTCAGCCGGCATTGTATGTTCAGAAATAAAAGGTCTATAATTATATAAAGCTCCAAGTGTCTGCTTTTTAAATTCCACAGTATGTATGTGCTTAGACGGTTACACTACTTTGTGGGATATTCTTCAGTATTCACCAGAATGCACAGAACTCTGAATGTCATACATTTTTCAATATATATTCTGCAATTGTTGATGTTCTGGATTGTAATTTAACAGTTATGTCAGGTATATAACACTGAGACAGGTGGTGGAGAAAACGCTATGTAAATGGTACTTTCTTTCTTGAAAAGTCCCGTGACCAGATTGGACTAGGGAAAGTAATGAGACTATTTGCTGATAGGGAAAATTTGTGGTATAACGTCAAAGCTTAAGAGAATGACTTTGTAACAAAACTATATTTGGGTTAAGTTGTTTGCAGGCAATAAAAATCAAAATGTTTTCAAAAATCACATATTGTCAATGATTTGGTTATAAAATCCATATTGCTACATGTGCAGTACTTGAAAAGGTGCCCCTTAAAACAAAGCAATCTTAATAAAGAGTAAGACACCTAAAGTGTGTATGTATCTATGTATGTGAGTGCATCATACATGAAGGAGTGAAGGTACCTCATGGGGTACATTTTACGTTTTCCCTTTGGATGCTGCCAGCATTTGTGGGAATGTAGGGCCTAAGTGAAAACTATGATCCCCAGAATGGATGATGGCAGCACACTGGTGTACCCAGCTCTCATCCCAGGGAATAAATAGGTTGAAAGGTTCTCATATTGAAGAATGAACATGTCTTTGAAGCAACCAATAGGAGGGCTTCATGGTCAACTATGTACTCATTAGAAAATAGCCTCACAAAAATTATTTGTATGGAAGATCTCTCTCACCATAAGTAATGCTTCTGCATCTTGGACATAGTCACAAGCCTAGGCCTCATCTGAATTTAAGATATTTTACTTACTATTTAAGATACCGAGGATATGACTCTTCATAGGGTGGGACCCCTCAACTCTTTTGGAATTTGTCAGCAATGTTAATATTTATTAGGCCAATGTAAATATTTATTATCCCAATGTAAATATTTATTAGGCCAATGTAAATATTTATTAGGCCAATGTTAATATTTATTAGGCCAATGGAACAATGTTTCTGATGGACAGGAGGCATCATACTTGGGGCAGTGGGTCAATTACCCTAGCTGTAGAGGCAGCTGGCGTAGTGGTATCAGGATGTCATTGCCACCCCCTTTGTTAAACCTAAGATTTTTTAAGGTTCCCAGTCTATACAAGAAACCACCTGGGTTATTGTTTTTCTGCTCACCCTTCCCCTGGGTATTGAAGAGCTGATCATCAGCTACATCATCCTATTCCCTCCCCAGCCAGCCCTAATGGCTACCTGACTCCATTCCCAAACTTAGGTTGCCAGGACACCCTGCTTCTGCACCATCAGACAGGCTTACTTTCAAATGTTTTCAAAGTATATGTGGTACTTGGACAAATCTGAATAGTTCTGTGCTCTGAACAGCCTTAAAATTCTGGTTTCTCCACTGCTTATGTTAGCTTTTACCTAGAATTTTCCAGTCATTTGGCTGCATTTATTTTAATTGCACAATATTTCTAAAAGTGTTACTTTAATGTACCTGGTTTATATTTTTGAAATGTTTACATATTTCTGTTGTATATCTCCAGGTCTAATTATAGACATATATGATGAGGTCTCACAGTGTCTATACATTTGAAGTTTGGCTCAAGATATATGTCATTATGCATATTTCTTCTTTTTTTAGGCCTCAGTCCTGCTTTGGTCATTATAGGAAAGCTGCCCTAACATGAGAAAATAATTCCAGGCTACAACTTACCATGAAACTGTAGGGACACCTTACACCCTTTTTTTACCAGTAACACTTTTTTCCCTAGGTATTTCACTATTCTACTAGCTAGCCATAGTGTTGTGTTATATTATTGGACTTTGTTTAAATCAGTTTGGCCATGGTTTACCTGATGTTCCCTTCTTGTTTGATGCATGTCAGACTAATTCCTTAGCATAATGCCCTACAGCATCCTTTCACATCACATGTAGAATTCTATACATTTTTACAATGAATTTCAGCTTCCAGTGCATGGGTTATTCATTTTCTTTTTTGATGTGAAACTTAAAATTTTTCACCATTTCATAATCAGATTTTTCACCGTTTCATAATCACTACCCTTGCTCATTTCTTAGTTTTATCTGTATAGAAGCAGACCTCCCTTCCAGACCAACTGCAATGTTACTAATTAAGACAGTAAACACAGCTTTGCCTAAAACTGACCCTTGTGGCACTCTGCTCTTCTCTTTTTCCCCTTCTGTTTGAGATATATTTCATTCGGTCCTCTGTATTTCATCACCTGACCAGTCACTAACCATCATACCAATATGTGGCCCACTCCTGGGCTTCTCAGTTTATTCATAAGTATTACATGATGACCATAATCCACTGGTTTCATGGATAAATCAGTTGTAGGTCTGTTAATCAAAGCTTATCCAGTTTTAACCACCCAATCTCACATTGATAATTGCTACCCCCCCCCCCCGAGCCATTCTCATAGGATGCTATATCGATAGCCACTCCTCTGGGAGCCATCTTTAAAATGTAGTAAAGTCCCAACCTGCAGGAGCTTCCCTTAGTCTGCTGTCTGTGCTCACTGTGAGTCTTTTTTTCCTTTTAAATGCATATGCCTTTTTAGCGTTGTCTGTTTACTGTCATAATTTACAGGGATTTTTATGTTGGTCTATATTAGTGCTACATTTATTATTGTTGTTTAGAGTGTATAGTCTGACAAAACTGTGATGCTTTTTTTTTTAACTGTTCATTGTATATGTAGAGCTTGGTGATTACTACAGTATGTATATATGTACTTACATATCTAAACTTATCTAGGAAGCTAGACTGGCTTCATAGACAATTCCTTATTGAGATCTGCTTCACTGTATTCTGCATTTAGTATTAGTAAGCAGAAACATACAGTTGCTGTTTATTTTCTACACAAACAGTAGAAACACAGTATTTGTTACAAATTCTAGCCAATATCTTACCTAACTACACTTTCCATTGTATTAGTTAGCAGAAACCTACCTGCTATTAGTAAGGAGAAACATACAGTTTATTTGGTATCTGGTATTTGAAAAGCAGAAACAGTATTTGTTACCTAACTACAGTTTCCATTGTATTAGTTAGCAGAAACATACCTGCTATTAGTAAGGAGAAACATGCAGTTTGTTTATTTGGTATCAGCGAAGCAGTAACTGTGTTTGTTGCAAATTCTAATCTGCATCTCATCTGACTACAGTTCTAACTGGTTTTGTAGGCAGAAATATACTTGGTATTTGTAAGCAGAAACATACAGTTGTTTGTTTATTTGGTATTTGAAAAGCAGAAACACAGTATTTGTTAGACGTTCTAACCAGTGAATTACGTAACTATGGTGCTACTTTAAACTATTAGCCTTAGGACATTGTTAAATTTGTCTGTAATGATCTGCCTAGACATTGTTTCCTATTCTTTGTGATTCTTTACTCTTCCCCGGACATTTATCTATGTACCTACTTATTGTACCATTTTTTATACCAACTCTCTGTCTTCTGATAATCCTTCCATCACTCTCTGACTAATATCCTCTACCAATATACTCTCCCAGTTGTCTCTATTTCTCCTAGAACTGTACTATTCACTTTCTGCTTACACTCTGTCGTTTTTTCTCTTTGCAGTTTGCTCGGGCCATCCACAAGCATTGGGATCACCCACCCCCCCCCCCCCACACCTTCAGTTCTGAAACAAATTTTCAGCAAAATCTCAAATCAGCCCTGGGAAATCTCAACTTTTAAACACAAGCCTTCCAGTAGAACTACTTATTAGGTGAATGTCATTGAATTGTTTTTAACAATTTTCTCTTACTTTGTGACTATCATTGTGAGGTGAGCACAGTTGCATTGAACTCCATTCAGCTTCTAACTTGGAGAGCTTTAATGAAGTCGGCCAATAGGTAGGAACATACTCTACTAATTGTACAAGTTCCTTATTCCCTGTGTACACAAACAGGTGAGCTCCAGAGTCTAAGGTTAAAACTATTCCAAAACAAACCTTTATTTCAGTCCCAATTCCCTTAGCTCTACTAATACTTAAAGAGCTTGCTAGCAACATTGGTTTCTGTAAGTTGAAAAGCTCTAACATAGTTTATTGTCTTACTTACATTTCCTGGCTCCTGATTGTTTTTTTTTCCTTTCTATTTGGAATACCTCCTGTTGGGGTTGCTCTGACCACTCCATTTGCATTTCGGGCTCACTCCACTCCCCTACCCTGCCCACATATCCCACCTGCCCCCAGTGCTTCTACACTTGAGCACTAGGCAGACACTCCCTCACTCTATCTGTCCAATTAGATGCACTTCCTGTTATCCTGTTTCCTCCTCCTACACCTATACCATGCTTGTGCTTCACTTATCACTTCTTACTACAGACACTCCCTCACTCTATCTATCCAATTAGAGGCACTTCCTGTTATCCTGTTTCCTCCTCCTACACCTATACCATGCTTGTGCTTCACCTACTACTTCTTACTGCACTCATATTGCGATCTCACCTCACTACTTATCACCACAACACATTCCAGACACCCACTTTTCATCACACCACAAGCCCACCTTACCATACTACTCCATGTACATATCTCACCATCAGTCCTACACTTGTCAATATTACTAGCCTCCAATATTTTCCATTTAAATTAATACCTACTAGAGATAGTCACTATAATCCTCTTTTATTCAACAATGAACTTATCAAATTATTGAAATTACTTACCAACATTGCCTCTAGGCTACTGCTTAGTGGTGACATCCACCCAAACCCTGGACCACTCTCAGATAACACCAGCTCATCTAATCACGCTATTCTCCACACCCCCACACATCCAATCCTAAACAGAAAAAAATCAGACCTATTGCTAATAACATTAATATCAGAAGTATAGCCAACAAATTGGACATCCTCCATGCCAGTCTAGCTGCATACTCCCCAGACATAGTCATAATCACTGAAACATGGTTAAAACCAAGTACAAAAATTAATGAATTATTACCCCCAGGTTACTCCATACTACGGGTGGATAGACTCTACAAAAGAAAAGATGGAGTTGCTGTCCTCTTTAAAGACCATCTCACTTTAACTTTCCTTGAATGCAAACCCCCACAACTGGACAGTGCAGAAATCATCTATACCACACTAACCATAAATTCAAGAAAATTCAAGAAAAACACTTAATATAACTGGCTGCTATATCCCACCTGGAAATAATGTCTCAGTTATAGAATGTCTATTGCACTGGCAAGTAGTACCCTTAGTCAGGAGACATTCATACTGGGTGATTTTAATTTAGACAGGTTTCCATGTGATACAGATCATTCCATCCATCACATAAACTTGCATGGTTTTACACAAACTATTCAAGAACCTACTCGAATAGATAAAGCTAGTAAAAAACAATCCACCTTGGATTGGATGTTATTAAATAACTCTACTCACTCATTCCAATCGGGTTGCCTTCCTGATGGTCTGAGTGACCACCTACCCACATTTCTTATATGACAACACATATTCCCACCAAAACATTCTATGTTTAAACAACTCAGAAAAAAAATAACTTTAATCTTGACAACTTCCTAGCTGACCTACAAAGGTGCAACTGGACTCTACTCAAATACCTTGACCTAGATGATGCAGTGAACCACTTTAATAAACCTTTCCTAGATATATTAAATACACATGCCTCTGTTAGAATCAAACTATGCCCCTTGGCTAAGCAGAGACACTAGCGCCCTTCTGAAAACTAAAGATAAAACCTAGGAACTATGGCGTAAGACTAACATAGTAGTTTCTAAATAAGAGTATCAAGAACTTAGAAATAAGGCAAACAAACAAATAAAACAGGATAAAATAAATTTCTATCATAACATTCAAAACACATCAAAAAAACCCTCAGAAATTCTGGCCAGCTATAAACTCAATCCTTCACCCAGGAAAATCTACAACACCAATGCCAAACATCCACAATTCCAATACCATAGCTACCATTTTTAACAGACATTTTACTGAATCCATAATTGCCCTTTCCAAACAGAAAACTCCTACTACTGATTCCAAACCAGTCAAGTCTACAACTAGCAATGCCTCATTCTCTTTCTCCCCAGTTCCTACAGCCACTACAAAAAACTACTACAGAAACTAAAACCTACTACACTTGCCATAGATAACTTATCCAGTGAATACCTCAAAATTGCACCCGAATCTATAGCCTTCCCAGTATCAATCCTTATAAATAGATCCATTCTCAAAAATAAGGTCCCTCAACTGTGGAAAATTTACCATTTAATCCCACTTAATAAAGGAGGACCTTCCACAGGACTGATAAAGTATCAGCCAATTGCTATTATTTCACCTCTTTCTAAACTACTCGAAAAGTGTATTCATCTCCAGGTCATGAAATTCGTACTAACAAATAACCTTCTTGCAAACACTCAGCATGGGTTTCGCCCATCACATACCACTACAGCTCTCTTATCCTTCACTAATATGGTAAACAATCACAGGAATAACAACAACTTTATATCTGCCATCTTTCTAGACTTATCAAAAGCTTTTGATATGGTCTGCCATTCCAAACTAATAGATGTACTAACTGAACTATCCTTCTCACCATCTGCCACAGCTTAGTTTAAAAACTATTTATCTGGACATCAACAATCTGTTCTATGGCAGGGTGACCTATCTCCATACCTTCCTTTATCCATTGGTGTCCTCCAAGGATCCATCTTGGTCCCTCTCCTTTTCTCCCTCTTTACTAATAATCTACACACAGCTTCTCCACATGGTTCTCTAATACAGTATGCAGATGATTCAACACTTATCTGTGCTGCCACTTCTCTATCAGCTCTTCATTCTCAAACACAGGAATCTTTCACTTCTATTGAACATAGTCAGCCAATGCCCATCTAATCCTGAACCCAAACAAAACTAAATTATTACTCTTCCAACCTAACAAGGCATCTATCTCATGCCCAGCATTTAACATAATAGCCAAAGACAATAATGTGATCTCCCCAACTCATACAAAGCTTCTTGGAGTGGAAATAGACAATACCCAAAAATTTAAATTGCATGTCTCCCTAACTATAAAGAAAGTCCATAAGAAACTTGGAAGTCTATATAGGCACGAAAGGTTCCTGACCACAATGGCCAACATTACATTAGCACAAACCCATCTGCTCTCCACTCTACTATATGCCTCTCCAATTTTAACTAATCTAAGGAAAACTGAATTATCTAAGCTAGAAGCATGTTATAATACAATTGCTAAGTTTGCATCTGACTGCACATACAGAACACATCATTGTACAGCTTTAAAGATACTAGACTGGCTTGAGCTTCCCAACATTATTCTTTACAACCAACTCTCTCTAACTCACAAAATTATAACACAACCAACTAGAACACCTGCACTACAAAATCTCATCCTTCCTTACAGTTCCAGCAAACCACTTCGCTCTAACAACAAGAACTTACTCACCATCTCCATGGCCAACAACACTGCAGGAGAATCTTTATTTTCCAACTATATATCTCGTATATGGAACTCCCTTCCTAACTCCATTCTCTCAATCTGATCCACTAATCACTTTAAGCCATCACTTAAAGCTTATCTAGAAAATAAGTGGCTATGTTCCTGTACTAACCCCTACATCACAGTATACCCAAAACATATCCAACTTCTTCCCTGGTGTTTAATCCTTTGTTCCTACCAACCTGTCTTATCCTTATATCCTGACATAAGTCATACTTACAAATAGTGCTAGCTATGTTCATAGCCTAGGTTTTGTTGTCAAAATGTAACAAATTTGTATGTTTTTATGTATACTACATTTTGCTTACTTTATACTTTATTGAATATTGTAATGTGTGCATGAAAATTTATTGTTACTCATGGAGCTTTTTTCCCTAGGCCTCTGCTGAAAAAGGACTTGTGTCCAGTCAGACTTTCCTGGTAAACAAATGTTAAATAAATAAATAAAATTATTATTTCAATTGCATTCTGTATTAGATCGACTGTGCCGAAATGCATTTGAAAAAGGAAATAATAACTTCATGTGTAGGACAAAGGCAGTACCCCCACAACTCTGCGATGGAATCATGCTTACTGTACTTTCCTAATTTTTATATCCATTTCATGCTCACTGAAATTTGAGAAAAAGGAAATTACCCATTTGCAGGGCCAACATTTTATTTATTTTCATTATTTATTTACTTATTGGTTTATAGGTTTATGTTTTCTTCCTGATTAATTATCTGTTACACTCCCTTTCACATCTTTTGACCAACAAGTTGAACATTGTAATAGCCAAAGCATTTTCCATATTTCCCATCTTAGTTTTAAAATCTTTAATTGAGACACATACATAGTACAGTCTTATAAACTAACTGCAACTAGAAATGCTAGAACACACCCAGTTTGTTTTAAAAGTATCCTTATTACAAAATGTACCATTTCAGTGGCTCTTTGACAGAGGTAAAATTAGGTGCTTACCAGCACTGCAAATCAATATAAATTATATTTTACACCTGAAGAATGTTACTTTCTATTAGGTATAAATGCATTTCATGAGCCAGCTTTAAAAACCTGATTAGTAGTTCCACTTCCATCAGACAGTGTAAGAATTTCCTCACAGTCAGAAAATACACACATATTTTTGCTACAGTCTTAAATACCTGTGAGAGGAGTAAGGATATTAAAAACATTGTGACTAAGCTCTCGGTAGTAGCACTACCCTGTCGCTCCATAGGTAGAACTTCTGAAGACCACACACACAAAAACATCACAATTTCAATAAAACCAGAACCTTACAGATGTAACTTATTACACAGACTTTCTACAAGGACCACAGCAAATCAAGAAGAGAGTCACGTCATGACAGTGGAGAGTGTTCATAACAATTAATTACCCAAGACTAGCATTGTATTATAGCAGACTGGAGACCCCACACATTGCTGTATAGCAGTCCCAAAAACATCCTTGTAACTGATGACTCTGCACTGCATAAAAGAGGCACATACTTCACCTAAATGTGTAAAGAGCTTATGATAGTGTTATGCCTACATAGTGCCAAAACTAGGATCCTCTCAAATAGGTTAAAAATAATTGAGGTTAATTATGGCACAGGTATTGTTAATATTGGATCATGTAAGCTAAAAATGTCCCTGCTCATAATATCCAACAGGATATGGTGGGATTATCAAATATCCTAGCAAGCAAAGGACAAAATACATGTACTTTTTGAAATTCTCCCTACACCTTGTCTGACACCGCAAAATCACAAGAAAATTATATCATTCATGGTGTCATAGACTAGGGATTCACTGTCTATCAGTCTGGAGTAAGATATGTAATCATCCAAAATATTTTGCACCTGATTTGCTTCATCTCTCTCCCAGTGGAGCACAAAGACTGAGCAGGATTTTTTTTCCATCACCACTGAGTCTTTTTCAATCATCTACAAATTACAAAACAAAAGTGATACATAAGATATCAGAGGTGAAGGTGGTTTTGGTAAATGAAGGCAAAAGGTTTAGAAGATTTCCTGTGCTTGGTGGGTGTTAACATGCTTTAAAGATCTAAACAGTCTAGCATTAATTTTGGGTTCCTATTACGTGATCGCAGACGAATTCTGTGGAATGCGTCTTGACTGTACATAAAAGAACGAAAAGGCAAAATAGCGAAGCGGCTTTTAAGCAAATTCTTTCCCTGGGAAAGAATTCACTTGGCTGCTTCTGTTACTTTGCCATTTTTGGCACTGTAGTGTGATCCCAGAGTTGGTATATTTAAGTAGCGGGAGTGTGGGGGGGCACAACCCCCCACATTGGGGTGTGGGGGCAAAGCCCCCCACTTTATGTAATGTTTTAAAGTTTTTTTTTTTTTTGGAATAGCTGTTCTGAGGTTTTGACATTGTAAGCTTTCGCTTACATGGGGTCGAATAATCATCGTTCACTTTTTTAAGCGTTCGATGGTGTAATATAGACCCTTAATTCCAGGGTATACTTCTTTTCATTGTTACAAATCCATTGGGATAAGTGACAGTGTCCTAATATTTATAAAATGATACCTAAAAGCCAGTAGCCAAGAAAATTTCTCAGGACTGGAAATTATTCATATTTTAGTAATATCAGTGGCACTGAATATAATATAGTAATCTACTACACACTGTCTGTGCCCATTGCAGAGCATAAGAAATTCCCCAGGATGTACGGGCATCCTGAGGCAGTGTAGCAACTGCCTCATGTACATGGACAACCCTCTACTACTACCACTTAGGAACACAATTTGTGATAGATGCAGTTTACATTAAGAACCTAGAGTCAATGCTCCCTCCCTCATAAGCCAATATATCTGGCATGGAGAAGGTTGTCAACACAAACACCACACCTCAAACACCACCCACACCTACACAACTCACACCCACATATGCGGAGGTCCTCAACCAAAACAAACCCAAACAAAAGACACCTCTGAGGCAAAATTACGAGAACTCCATTGCCCACCACACTACACATAGTCCACACACCTGTGTCTCACAGGCACTAGGGCCTAAACATAAACCCAACATATTAGTCATAGGAGACTCCATTGTGAGACACAAAGATGTGCCCCTCACCAGGCTGAATAAGGAGAAAGTCATGGTTAGTTGTTTGTCAGGCGCCTGAATCTGCCATATCACATATGCACTCAAGTCTCTCAACAACAGGTACTGTTATGACTCTGTCATAGTCCATGTTGGCATGAACGACTTGAGAAGTACCTCCCTGGACTATATGAAGAGAGACATGATCGAGCTAGCTGAATATGTGTCCCAGGCAGGTATGTTATAGGTATATAAATAAAATAAAATGTGTTCCTAGCCTTAAGCAACATTTTACCATCACCCAGAATAATGTCTCAATCATCATCTTCTTTCGGCTGTTCCCATTAGGGGTCGCCACAGCAGATCACCTGTTTCCATTTCTTCCTGTCCTCTGCATCTTGCTCTGTCACTCCAACCACCTGCATGTCCTCTATCACCACATCCATAAACCTTATCTTAGGCCTTCCTCTTTTCCTGTTACCTGGTAGCTTCATCCTTAGCATCTTTTTCCCAATATACTCAGCATCCCTCCTCAGCACATGTCCAAACCAACGTAATCCTGCCTCTCTGGCTTTATCTCCAAACCTTCCAACCTGTGCTGACCCTCTAATATACTTATTCCTAATCCTGTCCACCCTCGTCACACCCAGTGCAAATCTTAACATCTTTAATTCTGCCACATCAAGCTCAAACTCCTGCCTTTTTGTCAATGCCACTGTCTCCAACCCATATAACATAGCTGGTCTCACTACCCTCATGTAGACCTTCCCTTTCACTTTTACAGGTACTCATCTGTCACAAATCACTCCTGACACTCTTCTTCACCCACTCCATCCTGCCTGTACTCTCTTCTTCACCTCTCTTCCACACTAACCGTTACTCTGAACTATTGACCCCAAGTATTTAAACTCATCCACCTTCGCCACCTCTACTCCTTGCATCCTCACCATTCCTCTATCCTCCCTCTCATTCACACACATATATTCTGTCTTAGTTCTGCTGACCTTCATTCCTCTTCTCTCTAGAACATATCTCCATCTCTCCAGGGTCTCCTCCACCTGTTCCCTACTCTCACTACAGAGCACAATGTCATCTGCAAACATCATAGTCCAAGGGGACTCCTGTCTGATCTTGTCTGTCAACCTGTCCATCACCATTGCAAATAAGAAAGGGCTCAGAGCTGATCCTTGATGTAACCCCACCTCCACCTTAAATGCATCCATCACCCCCACCACAGACCTCACCGCTGTCACCAGAATGATGTCTCAATACAAACAGAAAATGATTGACTTTAATAATTGGCTTAGTTTCTGCTGTCATTCCAATGGGATCCATTACCTGACAGCTTGGGAAGACATGATTGACAGACCACAAAGCTTTGCCAGAAATTGCTTGCATCTCTTTCTCCCTTGAGCTTCAGGATCCTGGCGAAGCCTCTTGCATCTCCCATAGTACCTGTTATAGGTAATGCCATGAGGTCAAAGCTACCAACATGAACATTTCATCAAAATGCAAATTAAAGTTCATGCTGCTTAACACTGACAGTTTAAACATGAAACTGCACTTATTGCAAGCATTCTTAACCCTGGGAGATGCTGACATTTGTGCAGTCACAGAAATCTGGTTCAAAGCTGCAGAGAGCACCTCAGCCATACCAGGTTACTCATCCTATCATACATTCACACTCCAAACCGTGGGCAGCAAAGCAAAAGGAGTTGCAATATATATAAAAGGCATACACACCTCCAGGCTGGTCAAACAGTATGACACACAGGATATGCTCCAGGTGCAGTTAACCATTGACAAAACCCCTTTTCAAATCATAGCTAGCTACAGTTCCCCAACTTTGATTCAAGATGCCCACTCTACCTATATGGACCTCTTCAACTCTAACAAGATTCAACCCTTTACCCTGATCCTGGACGACTTTAACTATTCAACCATAGACAGGAAGAATTATTCATGCCAAAACGCAAATGCCCAGAGATTCCTTGATTTTGTCAATGCAAATGCCTTGGACTAGCTGGTTGACATCCACACAAGAGGTGAAAATATCTTGGATTTAGTATTACCACAGAGCGGTCACTTTCAATGTCACCATCTCCCCCAACCCCCCCCCCCCCCCCACAGCTAGGGTCAAACAAAAAAACTTCTCCAAAGCTGATTACAGCCTCCTGAGGGAAGGTATAGATAGATTCATAACCCCCTCCCCCTCCATAGGAACTGGCACATATGTAAAACTTGCAAGAAAGTACTATACCAGCATTTATATAGCTGCATGGAATCAGGAATACCTGACAGGACAAAATCCTCCTCCTCAAGGAACAGTAAACCTGTCTGGTGGTGGACATCTGCAATAAATAAACAATATAATAAAAGGAAAAAAATGCAGTGCAGTGCTAAGAAGAAGCAGGTGTATAATTGGAAGCAATCTCTCCTTAGCCTGAACAAGCAAATAAAAGCACTAGTGAAATCTTCCAAAGCAAACTTCATGTCCAAACTGGCCACATCTACTAAAGACAATCATAAGGCCTTCTTCATATATGTCCGTAATCTCAAAGGAAGCACTCAGATCTGCTCAGAACTGGTAGCCAAGGACACCACATACACAAACGGTGTAGATATAGCCAACCTGCTGGCAGACTAGTTCAGTGAAAACTTCACCCCTCTGTCCCTCCATCAGTAAATCAGGACATCCCCAGCACCTGCCCCCCCTTATATCTAGGGAGCAATTTATCACTGCCCTCTCAAAAGCAAAAAATACAGCCTCCATGGGACCTGATAACATCCCAGACTGCTTCCTATATGAACTCAGGCAGGAACTTGCAGCACCATTAGGCACCCTGTTCAAACAAAGCCTGAGCACCGACTTCATCCTAGCCAGGTGGTGGACAGCCACTGTCATCCCTTTGCACAAAGGTGGAGTGCCCACCGATCCATGAAATTATAGATGCATCAGCCTAAATCGCCTGATCTGCAAGACCATGGAGCAGATTATCATGGACCTCATTAACAAGGACTTTGGCAACTTCAAACACTCAATCCCACACAGTTTGGTTTCATCAAGGGGAGGTCATGCCTGTTAAATTTGGTCAACTTCTTTGAGACAATCATCAAATCCATGGATGAGGGGAAGACTGTACACACCTCCTACCTTAACCTGGCCAAAGCCTTCAATACTCTTCCCCACTCATGTATAATATATAAACTCTCTCAACTAGGCATCACTCCATATGTTACCAGATGGGTAGCAAACTAGCTCACTGCTAGAACCCACCTAGTCAAAATAGGGAAGCCACCTCAAGCAGTAGAACCATAACAAGTGGTGTACCCCAGGGATCAGTCTTGGGGACTATGTTGTTTGGGGTATACTTTCCTGAGGTGCAGGCCAAAACCAGTGGGCTATGACTGACCAAGTTTGCAGATGACTGCAAGCTGGGCACTGTCATCAATTCTCCCTAGTAATGTGGACATCCTCCAAGAGGGTCACACCCAAAGAAATGACTGGTGCCAGAAACATGGCCTCAAACTGAATGCCAAAAAATGCATCATTATCCCCTTTGGGGAGAGTGACATCTCCACAGATTATCACATTAATAATAAGGTCCTAAGCATGCAATCACTTATGAGGGAATTGGGCACTCAGGTTGACAGGAAACTGACTTTTGACCACTATATTGCCTCCATTGTACAGAAAGCTTTCTACATGGCCCACCTCATTAATAAGGGTATCTCATCCGGGGACAAGGTGGTCATAACATCCCTGTATTCTTCCCTTATAAGACCCATTATTGAGTACAATGACCCTTTCAGCATGTACCTCACGAAGCACGTGCAGCAGCTGCAGAGACCACAGAGGTTCCTAACCAGGAGAATCCAGGGCCTCAAACAACTACCCTACACAGACAGGCTAAAGGCCCTGTCCCTCTACTGAGTCTCATACAGAATCCTCAGAGGTGACCTCTGTCTGGCATACAAAGCAATCTCAGACCCCACCTTGATGGGACTGCAGCATATCCACAAGTCAAGCTCCACTCCAGTAACCACACGCATGACCTCAACCTGGTCTGTGACATCAATAGGGCTTGTTGGCAGGACAAATTTGTGTCCCAGAGAATCTTCCTTCTGCAGAATAGACTCCCTCCCCACATCAAGCAGAGTACCTCATTAACCCTTTTTAAGCTCAACCTGGATAACTGGATAGGGAACAGAAAATACAGCCCTGGGATTCCACCTGCGTCCCTGCTGGACAGGGGCATTGGGTGCTTACTTGTCGGAACATGGGCTAAATTCTTGGCTAGGCTTGTAAGGGCCTAAGGGCCAATAGCCTAGTAACTTCCTATGATCCTATGTAAAAATCACTGAAAATGCAGTCCTTATTGGGGAATTATTGACTGTGTAAAATAGTTATGCTCTAGTAAATATGGCCAAATATTAATTGACTATGTTAGTCAAAACAGTTTAAAATAAATAAAACCTACTAGTAATGGCAGTATCTTAGATATCATAATGACAAAGCTAACATTTTTCTGATCCCCGTCCATGATTATATCCTCCATAATTAGCAAAGTTCATGATGCCATCATCTTTAACTTTGGAGCAAACCCAGGCTCTGTCATAAAATCATCCTTCATCAGCAGAACACAGTAAATCAGGGTGGGGGCACATATCTATCCTCATCAGATCTAGCAGTAATGTCCCACAGGGCTTTGTACTGGGGTCACTTCTTCTTGGACTCATAGCCGGCCTTAGGCATTGGACCATTCTTCTCAGATACAAAAGTGTGAAATTGGAAATAGATAATCAAATATGATGGTGACCATAAACAGTTTTACACAAGTGCTTCAATAGCAGATGCCCAATTTCTCCAAGATGGCTACAAATAGTGCATGCCTAATTCAGTAATGTCAGCAAGTAGTGTATCATGATATTTGGTTAAAGGGACATCAATTATAACTGCAAAATAAGCAGCCAAATCATAAACAATGACTCCATTGTTAAATACGTAGGGACAATAGTATAAAACAATTTAAATGATGACCAGTGTGTATCCACCAAAGTCAGAAAAGCTGGTCTAATCTGAAGGCATACTTTGTCACATTGCACCAGTTTTTGTTTGATTTACCTATTACTGAATGCAGTTCTTCACTCTAGCCTTTAAACAAGCCACCTAGGAGAAGTTAAAGAGGCAAAGTGATTTCTTATTAAATATATCTTAACGTTAGAATACTTAACTATTCAGAAATGTTTCAAGAATTAACATATTATATTCAGTTTATTATATCTTACTAAGTAATAACCTCTAACTAGTCTGTAAGGCAATACCTGATCAGGTTCTGTTTGAAGGTCTATGTAAGGATGCACTTTTCAAGGAGCTAACTACAGAATGGGGATCCAGATACTAAAAATAAATATTAATTAAAAAAAACTGACAAGATATATTATAAACTGCCCTCCAAGCTTATGAAATAAGCTTTCCATGTATTCAGAGGAAGTCATTCCTTCAGAAATAATCATAATGTGTATTTGCTAAATAGGAAATATCAACATTAGGTTATGGCAATCAGCTTGGCGAAGGTCAGTAGGTTGTATGCTTGACAGTCAAGAGAAAAGAACCTATGAATCTACTTTTGGTAAGCAGGCTGGACTCAGGTACACTTTTTCATGCTACAGCCTTGTTACATATAATATTAAACCATCCAGAAGAATTGTGTAATTAAACTAATTAATATAACTTCCATCAAAATGGTACACAAAGTGGATATTTACTGCAGTAGTACAAATTATGGAATTTGTAGAAACAGTACAATAACCCATTTCAGTTGGAAATGCCAGTCAAGGATCCTCTAGCTAGGGAGCTGCATTCACTTAAACTGCAGAATAATTTTTCAACCAGCTGCAAATACTGTTTGAGATGGAGTGGTTTAGAAACTAGCCTAAAATTGAAGGAGGGACACAATTAATTGTGGGGATTTCAGACTTTGGGAACCCCAAGAGGATAAAACTTTTTTTTTTTTGAACAGAGAAGTGAAACAGGATTTGATTCAGAAAATTTCAGGCTGTGAGTAGACATTCTGTGCTTGAGATTGGAGCTGAAGCAATAACTGGAAAAGAGAATCTTTAAACTGATGATGTGTAAAGGTTTTTTTGTTTTTGAGATAGGAGACTGGATTTAGCAAAGGTGGTACAATAATATTTAAAATATCATTTGAGCCAAAAGTCTACTTTTCTGGTCTGGTACAGATAATAGTGGATTCAGTGGTTATAAGCGATGGCCCTTACTCTCATACAGGAATAATTATCCCATTATCAAAAGCTGGAAAGGTTTCAGGAGTTACAAGTGTAGGCATGATATTGCAAGGAACTAACAGAAAATGAAGTAAAAATGAGACACTGGTGATTACCTATTTACCTATTAAAAGAGAGGAATTTAAGGACTGGGAAGTGGAAATTATTCAGATGTTAATAGGGAAGATAAAAATGTCTTCAGAAGGGAAAGCTGGTGAGTGGGATAAAAATGGAGTTTAAAATAGTGTAGAAATAAAAAAAGAAAAAAGATATAGTAAAAGGTAATAGGAATTATTTAGAGGGTCTGAAAAAGTTTAAAGTATTGTAGAATAAGAGGACTGTCAGAGAACAAGAATATGTGCAACTGCTGAGTTCACAGGGAAAATAATGGAGTGTTTGGATAATATGCATGAGTTTAGAAAGGTTGGTGTTAATAACTGACTGTTTGAAAATAACTCCAGAGCACAAAAACTTTTAGAACAATGACTTAGGCAACAAAAAGTACAAGGGGTTGTTGCCACACCTGGGGTACATATGGCAAGAAACTGTAGATCCTATAGTGGCTTCCCAGAAGGTATGCAAAGCTATCTTAAAAGGATCCTTTTTGCTTCACCTTCCACTCAGAGGTCAAATAATAATACCTAAAAGCCAGTTCCCCTTGAAATATTATTCTAGTATTCATTAAGATGCTCTCTACCTTCCATTATAACCAACTAGTTCAGTCAATCTCAAACTATTTTCTTGGAAAACTCTCTTTCTTATAGCAGTTACTTCAGTAAGAAGCATTTGTGAACTTCATGCCCTTTTCTGCAGATACTCAGCCTGGTTTTCAAAAAGATAAGAGTCTCTGTCTGGACCAACTCCACCTTCTTTCCTAAAGTAACCTTAGGCATAAACATTAACAAAATATCCTGGTCTATAACACAGAAGAGGCGTTTAAGCGAACGCCTCTTTGTCGACACATAAAGACCGATCGCACTAAAGCATGAATGGTTAAAACAGCTAATTCTTTCCCTGGGAAACAATTAGTTTGCTCAAACACACACGCGCGCACACACACACACACACACACACACACACACACACACACACACACATGCATGCGCACTTGCAAACATAACTATGTGGGGGGCTTTGCCCCCCCCATACTCCCCTAACTAAATATATGAACTCTGAGATTCCACTACAGTGGAGAAAAGGGCAACA
This sequence comes from Protopterus annectens, assembly GCF_019279795.1. Classification (NCBI taxonomy): domain Eukaryota; kingdom Metazoa; phylum Chordata; order Ceratodontiformes; family Protopteridae; genus Protopterus; species Protopterus annectens. Next base: position 1,582,084,346 of record NC_056737.1, on the reverse strand, counting down.
CTGTGTAGTTGGACAACTACACCTTTGCCCTGTAAAGTTTTCATCGAATCGCTTAAATGCATTTCGATGAATACATATCACTCATTTGGTGGTTGATATTACATTTTGACGTTGTAATACAGACCCAACTATCTACCTTCCTGTATTCTTTCTTCAGTATTCCATCACAGAATGCCATCTCCTTCATTGCCTTAAGATACACAGACAGTTGAGAGTTTAATTAGAGCAAATGAAACATAATCAGCTATTTGAACCCTTCTCATTAGAGAGAATGTGTCAGAAGGTGCCTATGGTAACTGTTTAGATGGCTGTGTGACTGCATTTCATTTGTTTACACCTCTTCTGAGACATCCTTTCAAATCAAAAGCACACTCTACAGGATTAGTGGCAACTTCTGCTTTCTTCAGAAATTCTTCTAACAATATATATGGTACAGCAACATAGGCTTCACTGCATATCTTTGCAAAGTATTGCAAGTTGGATGTGGCATCTAGGTGAAGGTCTTCCTTAAGGGCCACCGTACTGCATGCCAGCATACTCTACAGTATTCTGCCATGATGCTACCCAAGGTATTTAGCTAGGGACTCTGTGCCACAATTGATTATCCATGTCCACCTACTTCAACAAAACCACTTACCAATCCCCTTCCAAAATGTTACTTTCCTGTTCCTGACAAACCTTACTGTTTTTCTGATGCCTGTATAAAGCTTACATTTTGTGCAGCATTTTCTGCTTTTCCCCATAGATGAGACAGTGGTAGTTGAGGCTACTATTGCAAACTTGCTCTGAGGAAGGTAGGAAGTTGCAGTACATTATAGCAGATAGGACAGTATCTCAAACTATGTTTTTCAGTCAGCATCTGGCAGTCGCCAGTCCCATACTTGCTATTTAAAGGAGATGGATAATCAAGAGCCAATGTTTTTGTACATGTATAAACTACTCTTTAATGAAGTTGTTTAAAAATGTTAAAAATCCCCAGTTTCTATCCTCCTAGAGTCCCATCTCTATCTTAAGTCATTATTATAAGGCTGTACTGTTGGTCAGGGCAACAAGATGAAGCACTAAATATGGTTGGTCTGGATTAGTGTTGTTTGTGGGGAAATGGCAAACAGCTGACCATAATAAAAAGATGGTTCTTTAATTTACAATGCTCAAGAAACTAAGAAAAAATAACAATCCTGAGTCTGTATGCTATAAAAAGCATTTGACAGAAACGAGTAACCATACCTCATGGGAATGTTGAAAGGGATTGTATTTTCTTAAAACTTTTATACTATTGTTCTAGGAGATCAGTAGGGGTTTGACAGTTAGGTTCAAGTTGTCCATATAAATTTCAAGCCCATTTCTGTCAACCGAGGGAACTAGGAAGAGAAGTCGTATATTTCTATTTTTGTTCAAACTACATCTCAAATCCCTGGCCATACTGGTGAGACAATCATAATTAAGGGACTGTTGACTAGACGGCAATCATGCTTGGACTTTTTAATTTCTCTATATCTTTTGGGTTTCTAATACTATGACTGGAATGGACCCCCACTCCTAAGTCAAAGTACGATTAAAATCCATGAAATTAGTATTGTTTCAATCTTTGATGTCAGCCAAAAGTGCTCTTTATAGCACTTGCCCAGTAATGACTCCTTCTGCAATTCGTATGGGGTTACATGGATTGGTAACATATCTTAAAACAGTTGTAAATTATTTTTTATAAGACCCGCTGCTCTAACTACTATTGGAACTGTCTGGGCATCTTTCTTCCACATTCCTCTAATTTCTGCCTTCAGATCCTGATATTTTATGACTTTGTGTCTCTCTGTACAAAAGACACTGTAGTCACTGGGTGTGGTGATTTCAATGATCAATATACTTCTGTCATCTTTTCTTGGACCACTATATCTGGTTTTCTAGCATCTATCTTTTGAACTGTTGGTAATGGGTGATCCCATGTGATATAAACTTCATCATTTTCTATAATGCTTTGTGGTTCATGTTTCTAGTGTTTTTCAGCCACTTTAATACCATAATGTTTGCACAATCCCCAGTGCAACAGTCTTGCCACATTATTATGCCTTTTGTATACAGTCCTTCTGCCATTAGTTTGTCACACCCAGCAACAAGGTATGCGACTGTTTCCAATTCAGTTTTACAAAACCTACATTTGTCTGTTTCTACCACATATTCAATGGACTTTATAAACCAGCATGTATGTAGCCCACTATCTTGGGCTGCCAATATTAACCTTTCATCTCTTGGATTGAATTTGAATCTCCTTAACCATTCCTGTGTTCGTTCTTGATCAACATGAGGTTCTTCCAGAGGTTTTCTATACTTGCAACTTTATTCATGCTTTTGCCACATTTCTTGCTTTCTCATCTGGTCCTTCACCTTCTATTCTTTCTTTTGTTTTTGGCACATTCAGTTGCTGCCTGGTTTTTATCTACTTCTGGTTTGATTTCCATTCCTGCTTGATGCTGATATGGTTCTGTTAAATTAAGCAGAGACATCATCTTAGATTTATTCTCCTCATGCTTCCAGATTTTCACTACATTTGGGTCTTGTGAGGTTAGCAGATATGTGTGGAGTCCCACGATTGCAGATCTATACATGTAATCAGTTTCAAGGAGGTCCAACCCTCCTTCGGAACAGGGAATATATAATCTTGATATACACTGATTTTTATAAATCATTTGGTGAGCATGAAGCATCCTTCTTGTTTTCCTATCTAATCTATCCAACACATTTTGGGGCCAGTCAATGACTCCAAAACTGTAAGTTAGGACAGGAAGAGCAATTTGGTTTATAGCCTAGATTTTGTTCCTAGATGTCAACGCTGTTTTTAGAATTAATTTAAGTCTTCTAAAGTATTCCTTATAGTATTCCTTACTAAGTTTTATTTGCATTTGTTCATGTTTTATTGTTGATCCTTCATTAATTCCCAAATATTTATACACTCCCTCTTGCTCAAGTTCTTTTATATCACATTCTTGTCCCAAAACTGATGTTTTTCTGGTGCTGCAGTTTTCCTGCTTTAAAGGTTGCTTTTGCACACTTATCAAGACCAGATGACATTCTTATATCATCTGAAAATGTTTTGACGACCTGCAGCTGTGCTTTCAGTTCCTCATCTGATGAGCTATACAGTTTTAAATCATCAACAAAGAGAAGATGAGAAGTCTTCAGACTTTGTTGTTTTTTAGCAGCCAAATTGTAGTCATGGTCTAAGTTGTTAAGTAAACAGTTTATTGGGTTAATGGCAAGGCAGAATAGCAATGGTGACAGAGAATCACCCTGGAATATCCCCCTTTGAATTTTTTTCCCTGGGATAATAATCTGTCCTTTTTCATGGCTTAATTGCAAAGTGGTCTGCCACTGTTTCATGGTCACTGTAATGTGGTCGAGCAGTGTAGGGTGTATCTTATACTTTTTAAGCACTCTTTTATCCATGAATGTGAGATACTGCCAAATGCTTTTTTATAGTCAGTCCATACCATACTTAAATTCTTCCCCTTTTTTCAGTTCTCCAGTATGACTTTATTTAACAACAAATTATCCTTTGTTCCATATGACTTGCTTTTATTGCCCTTTTGTTCTACTGACATAATTGAGTTTTCTTCTAAATGACTATAAACTCTGTCAGCATCAATTTCCATGAATAGTTTATAAGCGTCGGAAGGCAAGTTATTGGTCTATAATTTTTTGGGTAACTTGCAGGTTCACTCTCGAGAAGGAGCATTGTTTTGCCTGTTGTTAGCCAGGTTGATGTCTGTTTGGGGTGCACATATAAATAGTTACTCATGGCTAATCCTTGTGCAAAGATGTTAATACTTTTAACCAAAAGTTAGGTAATGCATCTGGGCCTGGGGTTTTCCAATTAGAGGCTTTTCTTAACTTTGTCTCAATCTCTCTGGCTGTTACTTCATCCCATTTCATATCCTGCACCTTTAAACTTCTTATTCTTTCTTTTATTTCTTCTATCCATTTAGCATCTTTGTTATGTTCCACAGGATCTTCATAGATACTACTCCAAATGTATCTATTTCCTCTTTTTTGGCGATCTTTCAATTCCTTTTACCTTATTTCCCAATTCTCTATAAAACTTTTTTGGGTTATCAATAAATTGCTTATTTTGTACTTTTCCTTTATATGTATCTGTGTATCTTCTGTTTTCCCGCTTGTGCTGAAATCTTTAGTTTGTTATATGCAATAGTTCATGATAGATCCTGGTCTGTTCTAATACTGTGCATTGCTTTAATCGCATCTATCTTTATCAGTATTTTTGTTGATCTGTTTCCTCTTCTATAGTCTTCTAAGAGTGACACTTCTTGTCTTAATTGCTTTATAGTTTTCTCTATTCAATACTTCCATGATGGTATTCGATTTCTCCCCTTCCTTTCCCTCATTACCCTGTGTTCTTGTGGTAGAACTTTTATCAGTTATTAATTTAGCATCACAATAGTATATCCTGTTTACTTCTGTTATATCACATGGATCTATACGGACAGTTCTAATTACTGCATTCAATTGTTTTATCAGACTTCTGATTTTTTTGAATTTTATTGACCTTCTGCAGTCTATTTCTCTCATTGATCTTAATATATCTATCCATGTCTATTAAATCAAGTAACTCTTCTCTTAGTTCATTTTGTTCCAAACTGGGGGCACATCCCTTGTCTTCCATTTCCTGTGGGCATTCTATAGAAAGTACTATAGCATCTTCCTGTGGCACCTTCTCTTCAGTTTCATCCTGTGTCATCTGTTACTCTGTCATATGGGAATTCATTGACCTATCATTCCTCATCATTGACTGCATCACAGTTTCCACAGTTTCCTGTTCCTTTCCTTGCTGTTGAGCTTCAAGTGAATGTTTATACTGATTTCCTGTGGAAGACTGCAAAATATCTTGATATGGCACCTGATCAATTGCTTCCTGTTCCACTGGTTTCGCTTAATTTGGATATTCATTGCTCTATCCTGTTGTGGTGCTTTCTGCATTCGATTTGCTACACTGAATCCTTCACTTTGCAGGTTCTCCATAACCTCAGTTTCTATTTCTTTAACTTCTCCATTACTCATCTCCTTTTTTTTTTACTTTTCCTCTTTGTCTTGTTATTTTTTTGTATTGTAAAGTTTTCCATGTCTGTATTCTTTTGTCTGTATTTCTCTTTGAATGTCTTTGGTGCTGCTCTTTTTGTATTGGCTAGTTTTGCTTTCTCCTTTGATAAATATAATACCATATTAAATCTCTTTTTTTTTCCATGTCCATATTTCCTCTTCAGATGTTTCCTGTCTTCCTGTTTCTCCTTACTTTGGAGATGTATATGTTTAGAGATGTCTTATTAGTTTATACAGCAAGATCTGAGAGAATTGTTTTGATACTGGAGAATTTTGGTAATTTATCTTGCTATAAAGAAAACCAAATGAAAACAAAAGTCACTGCATTAAACTGTTTACCATCACAGGAAATGTATCAGATGTTCATGTTCTAACATTCAACCTACATGTTAACCAAACTATCAAAACCATCAATAAAAAACTAGGGTTACTTTACAGAATAAAACCCTTCATAACCCCTCCAGCTAGAATTGCCATAGCTCACTCTCACCTTTTTTCAACCCTTCTGTATGCATCCCCTCTACTCTCGAATTTAAACAAGACTGTCCTTAACAAACTTTCAATTTGCTACAACCACATTGCCAGGTTTGCCACTGGGCTGCCTTTTAGGATGCATCATTGCATCAATCTAAATCAGCTTGGGTGGCTTGAACTACCCAGCCTAATCCAGTATAACCAACTGATTATGGCCT